>NW_027106118.1:59169-76139 GCF_000696795.3 Halyomorpha halys | reverse complement strand
GAATTTAAGGAAAGAAAAGGAATACAGACAGAATAAGGTAAGACCAAAGAAATCAGTATGTAAGTGAAGGAAATTTGTTATAAAAGTAATTAAAAGGAGCTGTTTGTAGGAATCCTTGAGAATGACCTGAGAGGTCGAAACGTCGGATGTTAAAAAGAATAAAGTTGAGAGAAAAGAGATCAAAATTGTTTAAAAAGTAAATAAAAATAGTTAATGTACATTATTATTGTTGATTTTTTTTTTACACCATTTTTCCTAGTACTTTTTTAACACCCCCACCCCCGCAGCAATTAGTTCGGATTAACGAAATTACACAGTACTTATAACTACTAAAATATCGTTAAAACACTTGAATTAAATCATATTGAATTAAATTTAAAGATTTTTTAAAATTATCCTGATACATTTAACTTCATTAGACATTAATATACATATCATATAATAACAATGATTTGTATTTCACTTTAATTTTTACCTAATATAAGAGTAAAATTAATACTGGAGTTTTCCCTTAATACCCGCCAAATTTACCATTCATCTGCTTCCTATAATATCATCTACATCTCATTCTATATCATCTCTTTGACCAAAAATTAAAAAAAAAAAAATCATTTCGTTCAGTATGTTCAGGGGCCTTCAAAAAGACAATGGCTAAGACCAATTTCGTATTTTTTATTTATTTTATTTTTTATTTTCTTACATGTTAAAACTAGGAAGCAGTGCTTCACAAACTTCTCGCAGAATCAATGAAGTGTGGGTGTCAACACCTCAGGTTCAAACCATTAACGACCGCACATTGGAGAAAACGGAAACTTTGGTTTGGAAATTTATTGGAGGGTAATGGGCGCCATTTTATAATTGACAGTGACCAGCTATAGTCACCACTTCTTGTGAGATTATTGCTGGCGAACAAGTACTGTCAAGGTATTGTTGTAACGTATTAGAAGCTGCCACGTCTGTATCCAGCATTGATTGATCGGAAGGGGCCGATCCTTATCCGCGATAACGTTAGGCCACACGTTGTACGACCAGCAATGGTACAACTACACAAGTTGGGCTTCGAAATTATTCAACACTCACTATATTCAGTTCACCTCTCCCCTGGTGGTTTTCAATTTTCCCTAAAGGGAGATGACGATTTACGAAAGAAAAACTGTCGAAATCAGAGTGGTATATAACATTGCTTTCAAGAATTCATTACATAATTAAGGTTCTCCTTTCCCTTTGAGATAAATAAGTTGAAAAAAGTATAATAATCCTGATGGAAAGTATTTCGAAGAAATACGCTCAACAGAAAAAAAAATACACATTATAATTCAAAGCTTAATTATGAGTTATTTGTTTATTTTTATAAAGTAATTTGGTTAGCAGAGAGTAGGCTAAGACTATATACACAGAAATAATTTATTTAGGATTTAATGAGATTATCTCGTCGCTGCTTGTCTTCTGAAATCGCTGGAGTGCGTAGTGAACAGTAGACTACGAGACTACTCGTATTCTGAGCATTGCTACAATGTATAGGACGCTTCAATCTTTTCTATTCCTTCTTTGCCTTGTCTATTAGGTATACCTACGTTCGAATAACCCATTATTCTTGACAAAAATAGAATTATAATAAGATTTAATATATGTACTTTTGTTAATGGCTATAAATAAGCAATTGCTTCATTTGCTTTTTCATTAATTAAAATATTAGTGAACTTAAAAGGCACAAAACCTGCTTATACGTGAGAAAAGACGACTCTTATAAAACAGTGTTAAGACAAATTTGCGGTTATTCACTTCTTTTTTGATCCTGATGGAATTATTTCAATCAAGTCCCAGTCTACTCTGTACAAACCAAATTATTTACAAAAACAAATTACTCATTCCCTGCCTTTAAGATTTTAGTGTGTGCACTGTTGTAAGGCACGATGCTACCAACTCCAAGAACCCGGCGTTGACAGTTAGCAACGCTGCTCAAATACAGTGGGTGTTATAAAAAATAATCTTAACGAAATACATTGGTACAATATTTATACCACTTTTTTTAATTACAAAATTACTTTAAATTTATTTATTATTTTATTTTTTGGAATTTGTTTTTTCTTCCTTTGTAATTTTTTTCCTTTTTGTTGTTATGGTTATCGACACTAAAATAAAATAATAAAAAGGAAAATTAATAATAAACCAAATGGATTTTAACTAAATAAAATATAAATATAAATATAATATAAATAAAGTTGTTTGTAATAATTACGGTAGTGGCAAAAACTACCCAAACTCTTTGCTAACGCCAGCTGATAGGGTTGAAACTTTGCATTCTCTTCCCGCCACAAAATAGAAATATTAAGTGCCTTTTTTTTAATGACGTGTGCATAAAATATGGCATATTCTAAAATAATATCAATAGCCTGAATTATTTTTGTATCAGCCCAATACAATGAATCTAGACGGAAAACAATATGTTGAATTTAGTTGTAAAAAACATAAATAAAATAAAAGCATCTAAATGTAATAAAATATTGTATAGTTTCATAAAATTAAAATGTAATGTAAATATCTTCATTCGTATATCCACATATTGACTTCCCTGCGAAGCTGTGTGGTGTCAGGGACGAACAAGAAACAAGTTTCTACCAGGACATCAAAGACATGGTAAAAAGACACAAGAGAACGTGGAATGCATACATGATGGCTGACTACTGTTTCATGGTTAAAAGAGACGCAATCAAGGAATGGAACTTTCAACCCACGTCAGACAGAACTTGAAGTGGTGAAATCAACGAATGATAATTAAATTGTCATCTTTACAGTTTTTTTAATAGATATACCATAGTTTAATCTAATGCAGTGAGTTTAAACTTTACAGCAAGTCGCAAAATTCAAAATATTGAAAATGGACTGTGATATTTATTTTCCTCGTTGAAAAAATGCTATTTTTTTTTTTAACTTAACAATTAATTTTGACAAAAACCTAAATAATGCAGGCATACTAAAATCATATTTTAAATTGGCATGAAAATTGCTAAAAGACAACCTTACTGGTCTAAAACATCATAAAATTTAAATATGTCGTCTAGGGTTACTTGAGGCTGAATTATTGTGCAGTAGAAAATCCAAAATGTTTCTATTTTAGTCCTTGTTCCGTTTATATCTTCTATTTTATTTATGAAATTCCCTTCTAGACCTTGTCCAAATAAATTCAAAATAACTAATTTAATTTAACATTTCATCCTCCACTGACTCACTACCAGTGATGCGCTGTGATCTGTTCACCTCTGCTCTACCCCTCACACGTGGAGGATAGAGTGGGCTCAGGGATCCTCAGGTCGATTGTGTAAATATTGTATATAAGAGTGTAAATGTGACTAGAGGTTATATTATTTTATCATTATGTTTTTGTTTTTTATTCATACACATAGTTTGATTATGTTCATTTTGTTTATTCTTCTTTATATATTTTATTTTGTCTTAGTGTGAATGTGATCGTTCATCATTATTACCTATTGTCCACAACTGTACGGCAGATTGTAATATCTATTAATAAATAAAAATTATTTAATTAAAAAATTTATAAAATCATACATTAAGACCTTAATGTTCCCTATGTAACCGATCTAGCCCGAACCAGATATCACTCCTTCCATTATAAACTCTCTAACCACTCTAACCCCCTAGTTTCTAATCTTGCATCCTCTTCCATTCCTGACAATCCTCCGAGGCGCCTGAAAAGAAGATGGCCACGAGACCAGGTCATGTAAAATGTCATTAGAGTGCTACCAATGGGTAGTTTCTCTACACGCCTGTAACACTCCAACTTAGATCAGATTTACTAAATGTATTACAGTTGTAAATAGCAATAAATAAATATTTAAAAAATAAATAAATAAAATAAAAAAATTTAACATTCAACAAAAATGATCCATAGTGACAAGTTGATCAAATTGCGGATAATTGTTTCGATCTTTTCTATTTATATAACAAACATGCAGTACCTACAAATAAATACATTGTTGAAAGGTAAAATCTGAACGGAACTCATTACGAGACGAGATTAATTATTGAGCAAGGTCATAAGCTGCAGCTGTACTGTTTTGCGACGATAAAGTCGATTTCTGATGTCAAACCACTCAACTGGTAGTGATTGATGTCGACTACCGCAGGATTCAGTTTAATCTGAACGCTTAGTGGATTCAATTAATACTGAAGATTAAACTCCGAAATATGGAATCTTATAATTTCAGTTTCATCGATTTCAGTATAATGAAAAAATATAAAAAATAGATAGAGAAATATAGAAAAAATAATGTTCAAGATACTAATTATTCCAAAAGTATTAATTTTTTTTTTTTAGGAATTTTAACGAATAAATATAAAACAAGTAAAAAAAAAATATATATATTTTTCGGAAGATCGTTGATTTGTCGTGTAGTATATATTTTTATTTATTCATATTTACAACTGTATAAAAAATATAACCAGTAAATTTGATCATAATGACATAATGATATGATACAGGATGTAGAGAAACTACCCAGTAGTAGAACTCTAAAAACAGTTTACAATATAAGGACACGAGGCCATCTTCTTCTTAGGCGCCTCGGAGGATTGCCAAGAATGGAAGAGAAAGCAAGGCTAGAAACTAGTGGGTTTGGGTGGTTAGGGAGTTTATTATGGAAGGAATAATATCGGGTTCGAGCTAGATCGGTTACATAAGGAACATTTAGGTCTTTATGGATGGTTTTATTAGTAACAAAATAAGGAGCATGGAGGATTTTACGAAGGATTTTGGATTGTAAAGTGTATTATATATAAATGGAAGATGGTCCGGGTGCGTTTGTCTCCATTCCAATTTAATCATCTGCTTAATAAGGGAAATGAAATCATCGACATGCACTCCGCGATATAGAATTTCTTCAGAAATCGCGACCTTTGCTGACCTGTCGGCCAGTTCGTTACCCGCTATTCCGCTGTGTCCAGGGACCCAGACCAAAAACACTGAAATACCGTTTCTTTTTTGGCGGACTGTAAAGGGTAATATATGTTTTGGTTCAGTGTGTTAATTGATTGCAACCATTTAAGCTGTATAGCTACTGCATATCGGCGACAAAGAGAATATAGTACAAAAGCCCAAGAGGAAAAAAAGCCAGTTATTTCACCCCAATTTTTGATTACTTTAATGAAAACTATGTATAATTATTAGTCCAAAATTGATGAGTCTGCCAAGTATAGGTAGGGGGAATATAAAATGGTGAATGTTTCAAAGTTATAAAAAAAACTAATTTTTCATTCGGAGCTCTATATCTTAAAAAGTAGGAACAACACAAGAAAACCTAAGAGAACGTCATTTAAAGAAGAGTAAATTTGCTAAAATATGAGACCTAATAGAATTATTACCGTTTAACAGTTTTCGAGACATAGCTTTTTAAAAAGCAACATTTCATAAAAATGTTGTATGGGACGTACTAAAAGATCAGTAGTTAGTGAATTTATTTTGAAACTTCTATATCTCAAAAACCGTTTTATTTGACGTACAGATGTCTATTAGCACTCAAATTAAAGCTAGTTTAATGAGATATAGAGTAGTTTATGATGTTTATCTTTGTAGGAATAATAGTTTGCATGAAATTTGCTAAAATAAATTGATTTATAGTTGTTCGGACAAATTTTTATTTGCCAAATTCATATTCATATGTGAATATCAGAAACAATATCATAACTACTACCCCTACGAAGGTAAGTATCATGAAATACTTTATAGTAAGTTAAATTTCCTTTATTTTGTGCGTTTTAAAGATCGAGATATATATTTTTTCAAAAATCCAAATTTTATACGAACAACTAGAAATTAACATTTTGTGAGTTTATTTTGTCAAATATGATAAAAATTACTACTCCTACAAAGATAAACATTATAAACTATGACATCTGCTGACAGACATCTGTACGTCCTATGGTTTCTGAAAATAAAGTTTTTCATAAATCTAACCAATTGTCCGAACAACTATAAATCAATTTATTTTAGCGAATATTATGAAAACTACTATTCCTACGAAGGTAAAGGTCATAAACTACTTTATAGTACAATTATTTAGCTTTAAATTGAGTGCTAATAGTACGTGGAATGGTTATTGAGATATAGATTTCTCAAAACAGATTCACTAACTACTGATATTTCAGTACATTTTTATGAGATGTTGCTTTTTAAAAGGCAATCTCGAGAACTAGTACATAAATAGCTCTATTATGGATTATATTCCAGCAAATTTACTCTTCTTTAAATAATATTCTTTTAGATTTTCTAGAGTTGTTAGTAGTTTTTATGATATAGAGCTCCGTATGAAAAATTAAAGTTTTGAAACGGCCGCCATTTTCTTTATCCCCTCTGCCAGGTACTCATCAGTTTTGACTAGTAATCAAACATAGTTTTCATAAAAGTAATCAAAATTGGGGTGAGATAACTACCTTTTTTTTCTTCCCGGCTCTTGTACTAGTAGGTATTGGTGATCATTGCCCCAACACCAAAGTAATTCTTGGAACCAATATAAATGAAGTCGGCGTCATCTAATTTTTCTTGTATTCTGAGAAACTCATATTTATACCGATATTGCAGAGTGTTATTTTTAGGTAGCCTTGAAAGGGAAAGATAATGTTTGGGGGAGAGAAGTCCCCAAGGATAAGATAATGGAATTACAGTCTCTTGCAAAATAGATATAAGATAAACTACGTTAAGGCACATTAATTTAGCGTAAATAGACATATGTATTTTCTATGGTTTCTGAGTTATAAATACTAACTACTGATTTTTCTGTAAATATTTTTTAAAATGTTGCCTTTTCTAAAGATTATTAAATGTGCTATTGAAGGTAAATAGTTCCATTAGGGCTCATATTTCAGTAAATTTACTCTACTTTAAATTATGTTCTAAAACTGGAGGATTAAAATAAATTCCAATAAATCCCACCAAATCACATTTACCCTTCACCGTAAACCTTCGTCTTGCCCTACAGTATCTTTTAATAATACCTCACTCATTCCTGTTGAACAGATCCGTTACTTAGGACTAAATCTGGACAAACGACTGACTGGAATCCTCATACAAGACTGAAAAGACAGGAAACCGCTCGTCGATTCCGACTATTACAACATTTACTAGACAAACGGTCCAAACTTCCAATCTATTACAAAAGACTGATCTACATGACCATTATAAGGCCTATCGGGACAAACGGTATTGAGCTATGGGGCTCCACTAAACCATCTAATTCCTCTCGAATCCAATCCTTAAAATCCTTAATGCTCCTTACTTTGTCACAAATCAAATCATCCATCAAGACCTCAATGTCCCCTATGTTGCCGATTTGGCCAGAACCAGATACCAATCCTTCCATAATAAACTTACCAACTACCCAAACCAACTCGTTTCTAACCTGGCTTCTCCTTCACTACCTAATAATCCTCCTAGACGTCTGAAAAGAAAATGGCTTCGAGATCTCCTTTAGAAATGTTTTTGGAGTTCTATCAATGGGTAGATTCTCCACATGTTTTTATCATGTCATAATATCACTTACAACAAATTTACTTGATGTGTATATATGTATACAGTTGTAAATATCAATAAATAAATTATTAAAAAAAATATATATGTTCTATTAAGTTTCCTAGTGTTATTGAAAGTTTCAAAGATATGGAGCTCAGAATGAAAAGTTAATTTTATTTTTTATAGATTACCCAAAAAAATAAATAATACCAGTAACAATTGATATACCTATAATAACCAAATTAATTCATTATTTCAAATCATAATTCAATGCTAACTTACTTAAACATGTATATATAATAAAATACATAGTTTTTAATTAAAAACGATCTCATAAAAAAAAAAACTTTTTTTTTAGACTCACCACGACTATTGATCTGTATTGTTGTAAATTTACATTTCAATATAATCAACCAATTCAGATTATATTATAATTCAGAATGTTTATTGACGATTATTCTAACAAGCGCTAGACAAAAGACGTTATCTATACCCTTAGTACAAAGGATCTATTATGCTCATGGAACCGAAGTAGCCAAGTTGAACTTGGGGGATTACAAGTTCATTCCAACAACCAAGTCTAATATAGACCTACATTAGTATGCTAAATACTTTGGTACTTAAACTTGCACACATATATGCAATAATTGCGTTACTAATATAGTGAATAATACTTGATTCACTCATGTACATTATTTTATGATAAGAATGAAATTTTATTTATTAATAAATAGAATATAGTACGAGCTCAAGAGGAGGAAAAAGTGAGTTATTTCACCCCAATTTAAAATTATGTCAATGAAAACTATTTATAATTACTAGTCAAAATTGATGATTGTGTCAAATATAGTCAGGTGGAATACCAAATGGCGGCTGTTTCACAAGGTAAAAAAAAATTAGGTTTTCATTCGGAGCTCAATATCTTTCAAATTTTCAACAACGCTAGAAGAAATAATAGAACATCAGTTAAATTAGAATAAATTTGCTAAAATATGAGCCCAATTATAGAATTATTTACCTTCAACAGTTCCCGCGATAAATCTTTTGAAAAAAGCAACATTTCATAAAAATGCACCGAAAAATCATTAGTTGGTAAATTTATTTTGAGAAATTTATATCTCAGAAACTATTTTACGTACAGATGTCAATTATCACACTCTATAAAGCTAACTTAATCCTACATAACGTAGTTTATCGCCTTTTTTTTAAGAAGAGATAATTTTCATTATATTCACATATGAATATGAATTTTGCATACGAAACTTTGTTCGAACAACTAGAAATAAATTTATTTTAGCAAATATCATGAAAACATCTACTGCATGAATATAAGTGTCACTAACTACTTTATAATACGTTAAACTAGCTTAACTTTGAGTGATATCAGACGTCTTTGAGTTTAACGATTAGTTTTCCCAAAATTAATTTTTAAAAACTTCTTATTTTTCGTTGTTTTGTTATGAAATGTTGCTATTTAGGAAACTTTATCTCGGGAACTATTGAACGTAAATAGCTCTATTAGGGTTCATGGTTTAGCAAATGTGCTCTAGTTTAAATGATGTTCTATTAGGTTTTCTAGTGTTGTAGGTAGTTTTCAAGATGAAGCTCAGAAATATTTTTTTTCAACATACTGTTTTTCAATAATTTCTTCCCCCTTATTATGAATAACATCTAATATTTTCATATTTTTAATATTTCCTTTAATTTTCTAATACTGTTTACTTTAAAATTATTTTCAATTGTAATGTATTTTAACTGTCATACTTCTCTAATAAATCCTGTCAACAGTTCATTGTCTCACTTCCAGTCCGTTAAGTACGTTTCCTATCTTGTTCATCATCTTCCTTTATTCTTATCCGCTTTTTATATATTTTAGTTTGTACTGTATTTTATGTTTCGTCTTGTTATTTCCGTTATTTTTTTACGTTTTCATTAATTGTCTAAAACCTTTTAGTATTCTTATTTGATTTTTACGTTTCACTACATTTTTCAAGTTTATAATTTACTTTGTTCATTTATGTTTACATCATTTAAGTGCTTGTATTTGCTTTAGCCCCCTGATGAATCCTTGCTACGTGTGGCGAAACATTGGATCATTATAAACAGTTTAATCATTATTTAAGTTCATTGACCCCATCTTCCTTTTATTTTATGTTTTTTAACATTTTGAAACAGGCGCCATTTTTTATTCCCAGTAACTATACTTGACAGGCTCATCAATTTTGACTAACAATTATACATTGTTTTCATTAGACTAATCGAAAATTGGGGTGAAGTAACTGACTTTTTTTTCCAACGGGCTCGTATATTTATATAACTGCAGTTTTAAATAAACCTCTCTCGTGATATTTTATAAGGTGCCAATCATTATAATAAACTAATTCCTGAAGCTTATTGCAGCGATCGTTGCCAGATTACATCACCTGAAATTCCGAGGGTGATGTACTAAATAAATAAATATTTTTTTTAAAAATTAGTTATTAAAAAATAAAATTAAATGTGATTTTCTAGCAATATTTAACAATTCTAGTCGGGTAATACTACGCATTGATTTAAGATTTGAAATGAAAACAAGATGGTTTCGTGACCTTATATTGTAAACTGTTTTTAGAGTTCTACTACTGGGTAGTTTCTCTACATCCTGTATCATATCATTATGTCATTATGATCAAATTTACTGGTTGTATTTTTTTATACAGTTGTAAATATCAATAAATAAATAAAATAAAAAAAATAAAAAATATTTGAAATAATGAATAATTTCAGCCATTCTAGGCATACCAAGCGAATTGATACTAATTATAATTTTTTTTTTGGTGGGAGGGGGTACATTAGAAAAAATAAAATGAGATCTAAATAAAGCATGCGTTTTAACAACAGGAAACAAATCTCACAAATTATGGAGCGGGAAGCTACGAAATGAAACATGGTTTCCCTTTCTCTGAAATTACACAAAGCACGTATTCCGACGTGGCTTACCAACCGAGTAGTGTAGCTGAAGTAAACTTTATCACTTAATGCGAATACCCAAAGTAGATCAAAAGTGAGGAAGAGGCGAACAATTTTTATTTGAGCTTCAATGATACAAAGGCAAACTCTATTTCTTCATAAAAATAAATATATTTTATAATAAATTATAGAATTTGGTGCGGTGCGTCAAACAATTTTCACTTACCATTCCAGGTTGGTAAAATTTCAACCAAACAATTTGTGTTATTCTGTTACAGAGATGATTTGTATTTGAAGGTTTCTTGAGATGTAAGAAACGAATCTACTTTATTCTAGTTAATAATGCGACAGTTTAAGGGAATTTAACAAAGCCGTACACACATGATCGAGATCGGGAGAGATCGGGAACGCTCCGGCTTTCCAGTTTCAAAACTGCTGTCTCTTTTTTTCTCCTTCAGTTAATTAACGAATTATCTTATATTCGTCCCTTTCTTGTTAATGCTAACAATGAAAGATGGTTGATTATTTTAAATAAACAAAATTAAATGTACTTTAGAGGAACCTTTTTTTAAAAATTCAGTCATTAACCCTTGTCACAAGATTACAATGAAGATATTATCTCCCGGGTATATAAGAACATTTGATAGTATATTAATGCACCGAATGTGACTAAAATCATTCGAGCCAATTTTTAGAAAATCGGAAAAATGTAGAAAATCGATTCGAAAAAGTGGTACTTTCATTTTTTTAATAAACGTTATTGTCATATGATATGACAGGGTATATGAGGGATATACCAGCCTCAAATATGTAATATCAGTTTTTTACGACTTTTCGTTTTTGAGCAATGCTGTTCACAGACCATTTTGGATGATTCGATTATTTAGAATTAATCGACCTCAAAGCGTGTCCGTTGAAAAATGAAATTCACAATCTTTCACGATCACAATGATTCCACTCACTACATGTTTCATATATAGATAGATAAGTTAAAGTAAAGAAAATCAAAGAAAAAACAACGACAATGCACAATGCATAATTTATTAAAATGCATAAATAAGCACTATTACTGGGAGAGTCGAGTTTTTATTCCGTAGGATCACCATGAAATAAAAGTCAACCCACCTAGGAATCAAACGGGTGCCACAGTACCGATTCTAGCATGGGTGAGTTTGACTTTTAATTCGTAGTGGCCCCACATATTGAAAACCAGACCTTCCCAGTCAGGTTAGAATAGGGTGCTGTAGGATAATTTCCTTCCCCCACCGTATGTCAGAAATGACAGATAGGGTGGTGAATACACAAAAAAAGAAAACTAACCTGGAATTTAACTTTTTTTTTTTTTAAAAAAGTCTTATATCCCTCATTTTTTGATAACAATCCCTTTTTTTATATAAAATCGCTATTTTTCTCATAGTATTATTTTTTTCTGTCGTACAAAAAAGTAAGCCACCATTATTGTATTGGCATGACTTCACTTCTACATAAATATAGCTGTTATTTTAATTTATTTGTTATTCAAGCAATATTCCTTATCGATCTCGTAGAGTACCTAGTTGCAAAAATACTACTATAAAAACTCCAAACAAGTTGTTTATCCAAATGCAAAAAGATGTCAAAACTAGAAACATTTTGGTTAAGCTGGTTAGAAGGGATTCAAAATTATTATTGAATCTAATTAATAGATTATATTTTTGTGAAGATCACTACTATAAGACAGACTGCAGGCGATCTAGATTAGATTGTCAATCTGATTGAATATGGATGTTCTCACCACCTAAAGCTCGATATGCCTTCACGAGAAGACTTTTTACTTTGATTTAGGAGGTTCAACATAATTTGGAACACATTTTGCCTGGGGCATCATCATAGATTTTACAATTTAGTACATTAACGCTTTTAAAAAAATGACTACAATTAATATATGACCTACATACAATGACTGCACACATTCCTATGTAACCTATTATATTTGATCATTTCCTGTTTGTTTATAAAGGTCCTCCAATAGTTGAGGACGACTTTCCTCATGAACAGAATGAAATAGACAAAGCCATGTAAGTATCCCAAAACAGAACATGAGACGATGCAAGCAGATATAAAAACCTTCAAAAGTAAACATGTGCAGATTATTGTGAAAATAATCAGCCACACAAGATCACCTATTAAGTCAACAATTCCCATAGCAATATAGACTCACAAAAAATCAAACAGATAGCAAACCATCTGGTACTACTAAAGTTTTAAAAAAGAAATTGTATTGTAAATTGGTAAATCAGTGTTGTTTGTTTTGTGAAACCATCATGGCGGCTAGAATGTTCCTTCTCTTGGTGCACAGATTAAAAATCTCAGTTTCTAAATCTAAAATTAATAATTAATCTTGTATCTATATGAATTAAAACATAGATGATTGGGTTTGTGTATTGACTGACCATAATATTAACATTATTTCAATTTTTTTTTCTATGTCGTCAAATACCTTATGCAGTCATAACGATCCCGGATGGGCAAGAACCGTTTTACTAAAGTCCAATATCTTTCGACAGAGTATCACAAAAAAATTTTCATTGTGATGGATGATTCAATTTCCATAGAATCTTTTTGCTCAGCAGACAGATGGAAGGTAAATTGCAGTTAATACGCCTACGCAGTATTTGTAAAACTATTTAAATTAAATGATTATATTATCAGCGTCCATGTCTCTCGTTCAATCTTGGCTACGATTGGAACTTTTTTACAAAATACGAAACGATATCTACTAATACTTTGAGTTTTTTTGTAACATACATACACAATGTATAATGAAACAAATGATTGTCTCGTATATTAATGAAAAAAAGGATGTTAAAGAGAACCTAAAAAAACAACTCATTATGTATTAAACTGACTAAACATTACTTAAACATAATACACTCTTTTGAAATCATGGGAACTCATAATAAATTACTCATAAAAAAAAAGAAGGAAACTCCAGTTTGAAAGTTTGTAAAGACTCTGGAAGAACATGTTTTAAGCTGAAATTCACGTAAATCATGCGGGGCGAGAAGAAACTATGACTGGAGGTGACGTAGTCAAAACTGAAAAATAGGGTGAGAGGATGAAGCACCTTGCTTTATTTAGATTTTCCTAAGCGCCTTTTCTTTTTTCGTACAGGATTTGCCTAATAAATAAGAATAGAATCCCACCCTATTTCCCACTCGAGGTCAATTGTAAAGCAGTATTTCACTTTTTCAGTAAATTTGTAGCCGAGGGAGTTAAGGCATCTCTTTAGCAACCTGGTTACTGCAACGGCGCCGGTTCAAATCCGGTCTTTTTTTCGCGCCTTTATTTTGCTTTGGGATTTGCCTTTTTATCTTTTTGTCATCCCTTGACTAGTCAAATTCATGTGTAAAACATAAATTATTATATTATAAAAACCTCATTAAAATGTTAATATTTTTTACTAAAATATAATTAAATTCTTAAACTAATATGTATACAAAGTTTATTTATTCATTCATTTACTTTAAGTAAAATCAATTTATAGTTACTTTGTTCTTCAATATCCTCTAGAAACACTAGTTCTTATTCATGACAACATTATTAGATCTTTGAAACGTACATCACCATCAACCCCGTTTATTTAGCTGAATAGGTGACAGTATATTGCTTTTTAGCCCACACTATATTTTAAACCTTAAAAGCCTTTTTAAGGGAATACCTTTTGATCTATTTTTAAACAACCAGGAAATCGTATATTATTTTTATACTATCTAAATTAATTAAGAAGTTCTGCATATTTTTTATTAATATTTCTTAAAGATGTTTTATAATTTGTTTTTGTTTTTTTATTGATTTTAACAGTATACTTGTAAAATAAAAGCTTGAAAATCTGTTATAAATATAAATAACCCGCTTAAAAAAAAAAGGAAATAGAATATAGAAATAATATAATAGCATTCAAGATTATTAAATTTAATAAATTCACATACAGAAATAAATTATCTCAAGCTTAAATAAACTTTTAAAAATTATTTGCCATAATATAAATACGGTTATAAACCTATGAAAAAATAAGTAATTTATACAACATGAAAGATAAAATATATCTAAACCTACATAGCCAACGGGCGTTTATGGCCTGGCTGGTTTATACCCTTTTAAACCAACCAAACGAACTAGAAAATTTTAGGAGTATTTTATAAAAGTAACTGTTAAACTGGCCTTCATTAAGAGATATTAGCCAGTATAAAAGGACAGAATATATTCTCATTATATAAATGACATTAGAGATACAAATAATTCTAAATATAATAATAAAAGTTAGAATCCTTAAAAAAATATATATATATTTAAAAGATATGTTTCACAAGTGTTTCGTTTAAACGGATGATTTGAAACAAATGGGGGCTACCCATAAAATATGAATATGACTAATTAGTAAGGCCAGCGCCATCTAGCACCATTTTGGGAAGATAACAAAAGATACTCGCTAGCGAGCAGTGGTCAAAAGCAGAGAAGAAAGAGCCATATTTTCTCCGGGCAAGCAGCATCTTTTCTTCATTCTGATTCGGCGGAAAACCATGAGTGAGTAGAGACATTTCTGAAGTACCTTCCGGCAGCCGTGGAGAGGAGAATTAGAGGGATGTGGAGGAGAAGAAGGGGAACCCATGAGTAAGTCACCTTCTTTCTACATATGATTGACAGCATCATCATCATCATCATCAATATGCTTATATAGAGTTTTCATAGACCTCTAATAAAAATTTAGTTTCACCCCCCCCCCCCCCGGGGGAAATTACTCAATAGATTCTCTTCCTGTTACTTTATGCCTTATTTCCATTGCAATTAATTTCAATACAGGCCACTAATAATATCCAACCAGCCACTCAAAAGTGAAGCAAAGCCTGGCCTTATGTTGAAGGCGCACTTCATACAAGCTTAATGGCCACTGAAATTATAGACAATGGAATCGATCATAAAAAATTAATAAAATATTAATAAGTTAAATAAAATATTTTTTGTTATGCTAATAAAAATAGTATTGAGGGAACTCTCTAAAAAGCATAATTATATTTTTTGAAGTTAGGGAAGGCCATACAACGTTAAAAATGACGTCTAGACGTTTTCCCTTCACTCCCTCATTTGAAAATTGTTTTCATAATTTTTTAAACTATAATTAAAGTTACTCTGGTGAATGTATTATACCAGTAAGTAGATTTTTTATTTTTTGTTTTTTTTATATATTTTTGAGATTTTATGAAGTGAAATTTGCTCACCTTCAGATAACGACTCGAATACTAAAAATATATATGATAAAAGTGGCACAGGAATATTTTAAACTAAAATATAGATTTATTTTTCAATATTTTACCCTTCAATGATAACCCTAAGGAATTTTCATTTATTTATATATTATACAAATTACACTATATAAATACCTATATTAGCTGTATAACCTATATTAGCTGTGCCTATATAACAATTAGACAATTGCTTTTAATTTGAGTAATAATTACTGAAGTAGTATAAAAGAATAATAAATACTGCAAAATCAATAAAAATCATAAGAGAGATATTTAAAAAATAAGAAAACAAATGATAAATCAATAGTCCTTAAAAGAAAATAGTAATAATAAAAATATTTATCACATCCCCACTCATTTATATTCCACCTGAGGACCACTAACCCCCTTCTTTTTCCATATGTAAGGCCTGTATGATACGTGCTACAACGGAGGCACTTTGTACAAGTCTGACGATTACCATAAACAGACCGGAATCCACTTACTCGTATATTAAATTATTTTCTTTTGTATATGTTCACTTTAAAGATAATAAGTAAGGTTGGTATAATTTTGAAACAGTCGTGAACGAAAGACGTCCCTGTCGTTTTGATAAATATATTTTGATAGAAATTCTCTCTTTTAAAAAGTGGAAACATATTGATTTTAATAAATGAATAAAAAAAAATTTTTATAAATCTCGTAAAAAAAGGATCTTTATTACTTTTTAGATTTATTAAAACTGCTTATTTATCTTCTGTAAATAAAGAATCTATTTGGAAATATATTATAAATAGCTTAGTCTTGCGGTCCCCAACCAATTTTTTCAAGGCCTCCCTCATCCAATCTTCATGATGGCAAGTACCACTTAAATTCTGAAAATCGTAAAATATTCTTTCTTTCACAAATGGCTTGGAGCTTGCATAAACATGAATAAGTAATGAGAAGGTGGTCCTCCAACTCCTAAGAATGGATTATAAAAAAAAATATTATACCATGTTTAAACCTGAGTTAACGTATTTAATAAGAATCTATTCTAGCAACAACAAAAACTGAAAAAGTAGAAACTAGCAATTTAGTCGATAGTTGTACTTTGTGCAGTGTACGAAACGTCATTAGATTTTATAGACTCGTTTTAATAAGGTTGCTAAAAACTAATGATTTCGTTGAAATTTGGGTTTTAACTTCAATTATCTGGAAAACGGATGTGTTAACGAAAACTAACAGAAATTATA
>NW_027106118.1:30024-59119 GCF_000696795.3 Halyomorpha halys | reverse complement strand
ATAATAAAAAAAAAAGAATTTATTCGTCCCAAATCATTGAATCCTCAGTAATACTAAACTGGTAATATAGAACTGAGGCTCCCAAAGTGGGTACCGCGGGAACCTGGGATGCCCGAAGCGTATGCCAGGTATGCTGCAAGTGAATGCCACATTCTCAAAATATTTTTTAAAAAATTATAATTAAAAATCAACAGTACATTATAGCATTGCTTTGCACATTGATCTAGAAGACCGCAAACCTTCTAGCCAGCTTTATCATTATAAATGATTTTAAATGTATTATTAACAACATAAGTCCATTTAATTTTATAACCTTACTAACAAATAAATTTAAAATAATTATTTTAAGCTCTAAAACAATAATTACTAAACTATATATTTTTAATCTGATCCTATCGAACATAAAAAATACAATCAGTAAATTTCCCTCAGCAGTTGTCGTATCCTTTTCAGATAAAACATCTAACTATTTATCCTCATAATTTAAACTTTTCTTCTTCATCTCTGACCCAATGCTTTATCGTTTTTTCAGTCTTTTCATTTCCCCCACTTTCTTTATTATCTTTCTTTCTCTCCGTAAATCACAGTTAGTCACGAGGGCTGATTCTTCGCTCTATTGTACTCTTTGTTTTGGTCAGCCACCTGTATTTTATTTCACATTTTATTTATTTTTTGTTTTATTTTCTTATTTATATTAAATATTCCTTTTCTTCCATGCCCTACTTTTATTTTTATTCATGATGAAATATGTAATAATTTCACATTTTACTTTTATTATTGACATCTATATCATTTTCATATTTTTCTTATCATTCAAAATATTCTCGCTATTAATAATATTCTTTAATATAACGCTCAACTTGCCGTTGAGCCTTCCAATATAAAATATATATTGAATAAGGATTCACATTGAAAAGTTAAACACATTTTTCAAGTTGTTCTGAAATTAATTAAGTTTTTATTATATATATTGTAAGGGAAAATATTTGAAATGTTTCGAATATGATTTCTCAATATAAACATGTTGGAAGATCGCTGATTGACCGTGTGTAATAATAAGAATAAGATGGTCCGGGTGCGGTTAAAAAAAAAAACTCAAATAGTCCGTGGCTACCGCGCTCCAATGCTATGTCCTATCCTAAATGGAAAATCCAAATTAAAACCAGAAACATCTATTCTTATTCTTAAAACAATTATCAGGCTACTGCTGATGTACATCTGGAGAGAGCACTTTTTACGAAAAGGAAAGAAATTACTATCTTTTCAAAATAAAGTACTAAGAATCGCAGTGTGTGCTCCTTGGTTTATAAGAAATAGCCAATTGCATCGGGAATTACAAGTAAAGTCAATAGAGAATTTCATCAAAGAACGGTTCATGAAGTTCCACTCCCAGTAACCTACAGTTAAAGGAGCAGTGACTTACAACCTGAGAAACCCAACCTCAACCCGAAGACTGAAGCCCAGGCTGCTGCAGGACATTCTGTTGTAAATTTTACATTTATCAATTCTATTGTTGACATTACTTCTACTTTATTTATTTATTTTTTCTCTCTCTTCGTACTTTTTTTAAATTAACTTGTTATTTGTGGATTTTTTTCCCCATTAGTGGGCAATTATTTTTTTGTTAGTAACTAACTTTTCTCTCTTTTTAAGAATTATTATTTTTATCTATTTACGTTATCTTAATTTTGTTTTAATTTATAACGTTGTATATGGGGGGTGTCTTTTGTACGAGACTATACTCCCTCATAATCAATTTAAAAAAAATTAACTGCTACATTAACCTTATAAGGCCCACTAGGCCGATCTGGTATTAAATAAGTTAATAAATTAAAAAACAAACAATATTTTTCATCTATTCTATTGCTTTGTTGCATCATTTTATTTTTTAAAATTTTTTTTAGCCCTGTACAATGGAACGAAACCTTGGCTCACAATAAATAATTTGATTTCTTTTGACAGCACACGGGCCATCTTCCTTTCATAATTGATTTTGTGTTTCATGGTTATTTATAACAGCCTTATGTTGTATTTACTTACTCATATACGAAAATATTCTAAGGTCCATCATAAATGATAAATAAATTACTATAAAACAAACAAGACATATTTTCAACTTAAATTAGGGTGGTAAGCATAAAGATGTATGATGCAAGCACTGCACCAAATATTTCATTATCTCGATTTTAATCACTACCTTTTTTGTTGTTTATACACACTATATTTGTATGAGTTAATTTCTTTACTATGCCTGTCATAACTCCATGTACTTCTTTCATATTTTCCTTATTTGAAATATTTCCTTTTAATTTGCAATTGTAAATTGTTCATGCCAATATGTTTTGGATTTCCCTATCACATAACTATAATTTTTATACTTTTTAGCGGGATATCTCGATTTTTCTTGTCGTTATAGCTGTCTGAACCTGACCACTATCCCCTTCTTTTATAGAACGCACAGTTATTTCATCTCTATAGAACACAGTTATTAACTCTTAGAGGCAATTCTTTAGGACAGTGTGAGAGGAACTTTGGCTTTCTGAAAGATGAAAAAAAAAGAGAAAAGGACGTGATTGAAAGCATGGAAACGTATTTGAAGAACAGTGTTTCCTTTCCCCTTTCATTTACTTCTCGCCCTAACTATCATAAATGACTGGGAAGAATGTTTTGAGCCTTCCTTTTAAAAGAAACCTACAACTAAGAACCACGTATTCAAAATACAAAGTATGTTATATCATATTGAAGTATAAATCCACAAAAAAACTCCGAAATAATTTATCGAAACACAACAGTCCCCTTCAAGTAAATGAAATTGTTATCCAGCTCCCCTCTAAAGAAGTCAGCATCAGTTCCTTTGATGAAAAATAATATGATGAAGTAAGATATCTTATGAACTACGTCAAGAAAACAAAAAGTCTTATGAAGACAGGTTTCAGCAATCTGAATGCATCGGACTTGGCAAAACAAACCTAAAGAGGATGATTCTTAAAACAGAGCCACCAGTAGTGAAGAGAGAGAAAAAAATAGACTTCAGCAGTTTTTGAGATGTTTAGTCATCATGAATTTTCTGTCATGTAGTGAATGCAAGTTATTATCATTTAGTATTAAACATTTAAAAAAAAAAATTAATTTTCAAAATTCCTAAAAAAACAACCGAGGAAGTGATTTGCATGAAAATAATGATATTTTGAAACGTTCACGGATCGAGAAGTTAACAATGTTTTTTATGTTTAATTTATAAACACTTTTTTAATATAGATATATTTTTATAATTATCACATTAATATTCATTAGTTTTAGTTTTATTTATTATGATTTTTTAATGAAGTGTTGTTCTCTCTGTTGTTTCCTACTCAAAGTTTTTAAAATCAATTTTATTCATATAATACTCGTACCTAAACATTCATGTTGGATATTTTAAAAGAAATATATACAGAATAAATTGTTGGTTTCAATTCCTTATTAATCAGAGAGAAAAGAAATTACCTCGCATTTTATCGCTTGAGAAATCTATGATTTTTAGTAAAGTTAAGTTTATTGACATAAAACCCGTTTTTTCTTCATGTAGTGCCAATTATTTTCAATATCTAAAACGTATTAGATAGTCTCAATAAGCCTAAGTGAAGTTTTGTAAACATTGAAGCTCAATATCTCAAAAACAAGATTTAGGGTTTTTACCTACATCCTCGATTACGTATGTAGGATAGTATACACAGCTCCGTATGTTAGTCGGCATACATCATCTGAGGGATTGAAGCTCGGATTGAAATCTAACCCAATCACGTATCAAAATCAGTTGCAGGAGCAAAGGCAATACATTATCAGATTGCTGGTTCAAAGAGACAAAGCTAATGGTAATGGAAAGGTAGACACCAGCTGCGACACTCAAGTCATCAATCAGATATGAATTCAAGCGGAACACAAGCTTTCTCGCCCACAAAACCACTAAATGATATTACGTAAGGAAAATTAAAGTGATCAACAATTTTAATGCAGTTTAATCTTAGATAATTTATCGTTGTTTTTTTTTTTATCAAACTTTTTATATCCCCATAAAGAATAATTAGAAGAACAGACATCGTGTTGATGTAAATATAAATCACCCATTTACGGACTTATATTATAAATTCTTTAGAAATATAGAAAAAAATAAGTAATTAGATATAGTGAATGAAAGTACTCTTACTTATTTAAATTTCTTTATTTAATGATTCATAAACAACGTTTCAAGGCTATCATCCTATCATGAGGTATCTACAAACAAACTCATACCATTCACTTTTTGCATACAATTAAATAAATATACCACAATTTTTTTAAAATTCAAAACAGTTACCTTAAATAAATATATCTCTTAATAGCACATTAAACTGTTCTCCATATTAGTCATAAATATATTAACAATAATCACATTTTGTCAGTTTTATAATAAATTAATAAATAAAAATCCCATATACAATAATAAATAAGGAAATCTAAAAACTTATACATTCTTAAAACGAGGTTGTCCTTAAAAGAATTGATAACAAACTGTGTCAATTATCTGCTACCTCTATTCAACAAAATATGACAAATCTACTAACAATATTTATTTAAAAATATATTACATAGCCACACTACTATATTAAATGTATTTCAATAATTGTTGTATGCATAACGTGATTAGTGTGAATTTGTTTGTACCCCTGATGATGGGGTGATAGCCCCAAAACGTTGTTTATGAATCATTAAATAAAGAAATTTAAATAAGAAAGAGTACTTTCATTCAATATATTATATTATATATACTAAATATATTATTGAAAACTCATCTAGTAAGAACCTATAGCATTAAAAAAATAAATAAATAAGTATAAGGTGCTATTTTTAGATACTAATTTTCATTAATGTCAACGGCAGAACATTTTCTGTCAGAATTAATAACAAAAATTCTACCCTTAAACAAATCCATGCCGGAACTCCACAAGGCTCAGTCCTAAATGGATGATTAGATTAAACATTGAAAAATGTAATTCAAAAGTTTTTACTCTTCGACGCCCACCAGAACCACCGGATCTAATCCTGAAAGGTAAAAATGTGAAATGGTATCCTGCCAAAGGAAAACAATAAGATACCTAGGAATTCACCTAGATCGCCGCCTTACCTGGAATCACCATATCGATATCAAACTAACTCAAACCTACGCTAGGTTAGCAATGCTATATCCTATTATAAACATAAATTCCAAACTAAAACCAGAAACAACAGTTCTTATATTTAAAACAATTCTCAGGCCACTGCTGATGGGAGCGACATCCTTTACGAAAAGAAAAAAATTACAATAATTTCAAAACAAAGTCCTAAGAATCGCAGTTAATGCTCCTTGGATCATAAGAAATAACCAATTGCATCGGGAATTACAAATGGAGTCAATAGAGGTTTACATCAAAAAACGGTTCATGAAGTTCCACTCCCAGTTGCCGACAGTTAAAGGAGCAGTGACCAACAATCTGGTAAACCCAACCCGAAGACTGAAGCCCAGGCTGCTGCAGGATATTCTGTTATAAATAATATATATTTATTATTTCATTATTCACACTACCTCTATTTTACTTATTATTATTTCTCTCTTCTCTCGTCCCTTTTTCAAGTTAACCTGTTTCTTTTTAGAAAAAATAATATTTAGCCATGTAAGTCATAAGAATGTAATGGGATGTGCTGTCCAGCGGGCGCATGTGTAATTGGTTTTCCGTTTTTTTTTTTTTGTCACCATAGTTATTACATAAATAACTTTCGATTCTGCTTTACATATACATAAATATTTTAGTGGGTAGGATAACTCTATAAAACTGATTCTCAATAGAGAACATGATGCCCAAAAACGTTGGGCAAGAGTTCCAGAGCCCTAGGTTCAGGTCGTAGGTTCAAATCCCTCCTGGCTCAGTCAATATTAATGTCGTCGAGGCTCCCACAAACAAATCTTGATATTTCCACTCTAGGCTGAACAGAATTTCAGTAGAAGACTTAAGAAAAAAAAAAGAATAATAAATCAAATATACTGTTTGCATTTGTATTACACTCTACGTATTTTATAGGTAATAAAAAATCGATTTAGGTAAATGGATAATAAAATCTGACAAAGATTTTGGAAATAGGTCATTAGGCATTTTTCAAAAACAAAAAAGAGTAAAGTACAGAAATGTACAGAAAATTAAAGTAACACAAAATAATAGAGCAAGTAGATGAAAAAATTTCAAAGTAAAGCCAATTTCATGTTCGGATTCATCTCTCCAAAACACTTTTAGAAACAAATATCCAACAAGACCTAAAAAATAAATATTTTCTTACATGCTGCAAAGAGTGAAACTTGTTCTTAGAAAATTAGAGGAATTTTATCTCATTATGATAATAACAATGAAGTACACATTTTATGGATCTGAAGGAAATGAAGTCACTTCAATATGGTAAAAAAATGAGGGATCTGGCGTATTTTACAAAGAATAAACTGTTATTAGATCAAGGATTGTGCGAGATGAATTAGTCATAACCACACTTGGCCCTCAGATTTTTCCCTTTTAATTAGGTACCCAAGTTATGAGTCTGGGTGGACCGCAGAGGGATTCCACCGGGTTGATTTACGGATACTGTAACAGAATATATAATTATCTGTCACAACCGTATTCGAAACCGGGTCCTTGGAGCCAGTTTCACAGTGGCTGCACTCTTTATCTCAATGTACAATTAAACAGAATTTAATATCAGCTAGGTCAATATTCACTGAAATAATCATACTGGGCTTTAAAGCCGAATCTCAACATATCATCATCAAAAGAAATTTTAATTTTAAGCTATATGAAAAAAAATGTTATTGATAAATTAAAAAAAAACAGATAATTAGAAAAATTGATTGTAGCAGTTTGATTTCCTTTTGAAGAATATTACGTGATTTTTGTATTTAGTTGTCTTAACATTTGCAATAAGCAACGAAGTAATGGAAAGAGCTAGATTGAGATAGGAACAAAAAATAGTCCCAGACAAACTTTTCCGAATATGGAAAGTGCTCATTTACTGCTACACTTTAACTTTTCGACCAACTTTTAATAAAAACTTTCCTCCTGGAAACTCCTGGAACAAATATGGGGATATTTTCTGTTTCTTTAGCGGTATTTCATAAGTGTCTGGCAAATGGTTTTTACAGATATCAAGGAATAGATTAATTTCATCGGTTTCCACGTTTGGAAATATCTATAAAGTAAAAATAATGTGTCAATTTTTCGTAGGATAACACGTCTTTTTTTGCCCTAATTTGGAGAATATTAACCCCCCATGACTGTAAACGAATAAGTCATTGCTTAAGCTTCCAGAAAAAAATTAAGAATACGGTTTATATAGTTTGGAAAAGAAAATAACTATTCATCATTTTAAAAATATTGGCTACCATCCATCATTTTGAAGGGTACCAATACATTTTCTTCTGATTTTGAGAATGTTTCTATGCATCCCTTAAAAGAAAATTTAATTTTTAATATTTTTTCTTTTTATATGTAAATGGTAAACATAATGTAGCCGGGAAATCGTTATATGTATATGTGTTACTAAAAATTACTTATATCGTTTTCTCGGAAATATAAACCACTGATCCGTCTTTCAGATCCAATTAACGTTGATATCACTTTAATTCCCTGACTATATTAAATGAATTCGAAAAGAAAATATCCTCCCCCACTCCTCCCTTATATCTTTTCATTAACCACTTTATCATGGCATCCACTGATTGTTTTATTAAGTACAGATGGAAATAAAATATAAAAAATATATGTAGAGATTTTTTTAGGATCACAATGATCACTATATTTTTGATTACTTAAGTGAAAATAAAAAATAAAAAAATACATACACACACACATGGAGTGGGGTGGCTCAGCGGTAAGGCACCTTGCATAATGCAAGGCCCCGGGTTCGAGTATAGAGTGAATAAATCTCTGTGACAGATAATTATTTATTCTGTTACTGTACCTGTGAGTCAACCCTGAGGGCTCAAAAATAGTTATTACTATGTTTTCTTTTTTCTTTACCGCAACCCTAACATTTCTTCACTGATAAGGTATCTAAATTTGGATAGGAAAGAGGACAGGAGATTTGTGAGATCAGTAGCGTTAGTAGGAGGGGGATGCGGGGTATCTGATGATTAGGCTTTTGGGATGGGGTTTGAGGAACAGAGGCATGAGGATTTTGGGGTAGGGTTTGAGGGGGGTTATTATGATAATAGGGTATAGTGTTTATGTAGACTAAATAAGTTATTTTAAAAAAAAAGTTAAACATAAGTTTAATGAATTTATTATTTCATTAAACATGCAGAAGGTTTTTCTATTAGCCATTGTGCTTCTTAAAACTTTTTTGGATTTGTTCTTCACATTGAAGTTTCTTTTTTCGCAGCAAAACTAAAATCTTGATGAGTCAACCAAAAGTAATTTTAAAATAACTTGTTCCTCGTTCATGTAATTGAGAAAAATTGCTCAAAGTTTGCCTTTTCTTTTTATTTTTTTTAGTAAACCATAACGATAACTACTATTATACTGTGCATCTTCATCTAACAAAATGGCGATCGCTCACAATTTGGTTGAACAAAACTGAGAGAACATGTCAAAGTCCTTTCTGTGATTAAATCAATGCATTTGATGATATGACAGTTCCGGACTTAACTGTATCTACTAATTATTACTTGTCCGATGATTAAATTGGAATGGCTGTTGAAAAAACACAAGCTTTTTTATCCCAAAGACAGTCGCATTGACCTGTTTATACAACAGAAAAGGCATTTTGAAGGAATATTCTTTTTATCTATTTGTTTTAGTCGCTGAAATTGAAAGGAGATACTTGGCAAAAATAAGATTTAAAGGTGGGTGAGGATTCTAATGGGAAAGTGATTTTTTTTTTATTGGACAGAACCCAGCATATCTTTTCTGCTGTCATGTACAGATTCGTTTTTCACCGCCACATACAATTACAATCTGTCAATACATGCCACTTTTTTTCTCAATAAATTACAGTCAATACAATACAAATCCTATTACCAAGTTGGAACAAATTAATATTTTTAGAAAGAGAAGTAACTATTGATAATGAACTATGAAACAAGCGTAGCCAACTCTCAATTAATTAGGCTAGGAGATGGCAAATAATTTCAAGCTATGTTTTTTGTGTATTAAACTAATAGGGGAAATATTTATCAAATGAACAAGATTTGAGATACAATGGTAAGAAATCAAAGAATTTTTATGAATAATTTACATTTCTTCATATGAATAGTTCAGATCCATTTAAATAATTGTAGCGTAACGATTCTTTCTTATCATGAAAAAGATTCTCCTATAATATAATAATACTTCATTTTTTTTTCTCAACTACTGACAAATCATTATGGCGAACGACTAAAATGTTTCTGAATTTTAAGGACTTTACTATCCTCTTCTCACCGAATCCCAAAGCTGGACCAGAACTGACGAAGAAAAATCGCAAATATTCGGACAACACCTTTCTAAAACCTTTATTCCGCATCCTGATATCCTTAACCCAATTCATCTTGAATGTATTGAAGCAGAACTAAATATTCCACTCCAAATGACCCTTCCACCTAAAGTATTTCATCCATCAGAAAAATCCGGTATCATTCAGAGATTACCTAACCGCAAAGCTCCTGGATATAACCTAATAACATCCTAAAACTTTTTCCTAGAAAAGCGATCATATTCCTCACCTATATATATAACGCCGTTCTCCATTCCACATATTTCCCTGACCCATGGAAATTATCTATAGTCAAAATGATACCCAAACCCCATAAGCCAGCAGAATACCCATCCTCCTACCGTTCTATCACTCTATTACCTATCACGGGCAAAATCCTCGAAAAACTCATTTTGAAACGCTTATACCCCATCCTTGATTCCAATGATATAATACCAGATCACCAGTTTGGATTTCGAACATCCCACTCTACTATCCAGCAATGTCATCGTGTAGTGGACGTAGTCTCGTCTTCTCTGGAGCGCGGAATGTACTGCGCGGGAGTCTTTTTCGATGTAGAACAGGCTTTTGATCGAGTCTGGCACCCGAGACTGCTTTACAAACTCCGTGAATTCCTACCTCCTACATACTTTCTCATTATTCGTTCCTTTCTCACTGACAGATTATTTAAAGTAAACCACAATGGTTCTTATTCATCCATCTTGTTTCAGTCTCAGGGTTGTATCCTCGGTCCCATCCTCAACACAATCTATAAAGCTGACATCCCAAACAATCCTAACACTATCCTCACCACGTATGCCGATGACACATGTGTGCTCGCTGTTAATAATAACCCTTTAATTCCATCCCAAACTCTTCAATCCCATATCACAGCCCTCAAAGAATGGTGTCGTAATTGGAGGATTAAAATAAATTCCAACAAATCCCATCAAATTACCTCTACCTTTACGATGTAGTAAACCTACTGACTGCCCTACAGTATACTTCAATAATGTTGCCCTTACCCCTATAGAACAGATCCGCTACCTTTACCTCTACTAGACAAACGGTCCAAACTTCCAATTCATTAAAAAATACTGATATACATGACAATTATAAGGCCTCTCTGGACATACGGGGTTGAGCTTAGGGGCTCCACTAAACCTTCGAATTCCTCTCGTATCCAATTCTTACAATCCAAAATCATTCGTAAAATCCTAAATTCTCCCTACTTTGTCACAAATAAAATCATCCACAAACACCTTAATGTTCCATTTGTAACCGATCTAGCCCGAACCAGATATCAATTCTTCCATTATAAACACCCTAACCACTCAAAATCATTAGTTTCTAATCTAGCTTCCTCTTTTATTCGAGGTGTCTGAAAAGAAGATGGCCTCGAGACCTTATATTGTAAAAATGTTTTTAGAGTGCTACCAATGGGTAGTTTCTCTACATGCTTGTACCATACCATTATGATTTCCTCAAATTTACTTGATGTATTATATGTACTGTTGTTAATATCAATAAATAAATTTAATAAAAATAATAAAATGTTTTTCTCGAATATATTTGATTTTAAATATATGAATCGTTTAAATCACGATGTTTATTTTTAATTATAACATTTATTTCCTTTGATAACAATTAATAATCTATAAAACGGGTCTCAACTTTATTGACCTAAATTAATTACTGACTGGCTAACAGAATCAAGGAAGCAAAAAAATTTAACGACTGTTGCCTGTATCCAATGTAAACGGTGGACACTGTTATGAACATCGGCTTGTCAACAAGTGATACAAAACAAACAGATAAAATTTTATTAATCGGGAAAGTTCTAGACAGAAGTTTAGTTTGCGTGGGTATTTGATGATTTTTAATTGTTTGATCAAGTAGACTTCGGCAGAATTTCAGGTTTCAAACGGGCTATTACATCCTTAAATCAACTAAGATGCATTCATTTTATATTCAATTTTATCATAGATTTATGTAAAATATTGATTCCTCTATATTTTACACAAAAAAAATAGATCTGTACCGCTACAATCCATGAAGGGTCAGGGGTGCAGTACTTTGTGATACAGTACTCCTACTAGACCAACGGTTGCGCAAGGAGGTGTTTTGGTCAGAAACACGTTTGACGCCAAATGTTTCGTCAATTTAGTGTGCCCTGAGGCTGAGTAGACAACGAAATCCTCCAAAACCCACAGGGTTGTCTCACGGCTGCAGCAACAGAATAAATTATCTGTCACAGCCGTATTTGAACCGGTTGATCGATTAACTGTTTGGAGTTAGTAGCACAGTGACATAATACTGAACCACCCCGCTTCCTATATGTTTATATATACATATAAATAATATGTATTATAACTTTTTTGTAGTGGGGAATAATATAGACGTGTAAGGTTGTCGGACTAAGTAACGAATGAATCCCTAAATTGATAATTAACACTGAACCGACGGGTAAACGTTCCAGTGGTAGACCGAAATATAGGTGGGAGGATTTCATCAAGACTGATTTCGTAGATTTGGGTTTGGATAGGTATCACTTGATGTAGACAGCGATTAGTTGTATCGTCTTTGAACCTTCGGATTTCCTAAGCCTTTATTATTTTGAAATAGTGTAAAGAATTTCACTTTATTTTTTTTTAATCTTATGAAATTTCAACGTTATATTTACTTATTTATTTATTCATGGAAAATTTCGAATTCTTGTATATTTGGACTGAACACTGTTATATCTTAAGTATTTTTTTAAATAATAACATAGAGTAAAATTCAATGAGGGATGTGAAGGTATCATGTGACGAGCTCGCACAAATCACTTTTGGTTAATTCATTAAAAAAAGGTAAAATAATACATTAATAATTAAACATATTGATATAAAATATCAAGAAAACAATACGGAACCGGAATGGGGAGAGGGGTATTTTTATACCATAATTTTTTCTCCAAAACTGTTCTTTAATTATGTATATGAGTTATTCTCTTTCTTAATTTCTTTTTAAATCCAAACATCCAATCATTATTTTATATGATTGATTTACATTATTAATTTTACAATGTAAATAATTGTTGTGGTTAGGAGTTATTTCATCAAAGCATGCAAGAGGATATCAAATAAATGTAACATTTAATTTTCAAACATAAATGTTTTATTAAATTGATAAACAATATACTTAAAAACTGATTATAACCTAGAATTTATGTGTATGAAAGACAATATGTAAATTATAGTGATAAATATCCAAATTTCCTGCTCTTATAATCCAGAAAGTGCCTTATATACCGAAATATTAATAAAATATTTATATCGATCATAATGTATAAAGAGGTAGGGAAAAATCCGAGATTAAAAGAAAACAAAACGTTATACAGTAAGGTTGCTTTTCATATCTCTGAAGGCTGAGAAGAGAAAATTTTATATGAGCTATACATACAGAAGATACAGGGATTTACTCCCAAAGAAAATCGAACTTAATAAACTTACATGCATAGCTAACCAGCTTATTTTTGGTAAAATAAATGATGTAACTATAGAAACAACGTCATTAAAAAATAATGAAATATGGGCCTTCAAACTGAACTAATGAACGGCAGTATCGCGTTCAAAGATTTTTTTTAATAAACAATTAGCCGTTAATCATTTTATTTTCACATTTGTCGTCTCTTTATTTTCACGCTTGACCTAAAAGTATTTTTTCTACATAATTTTAATAGTTATTAAAACAAAATAAAAGGGAATAAAAATAATGTGTACATTTATATTTGTAATACGCAAGGCCATAGACCAGGAGATTCTGCCGCATATGCAATAAAAATGTTTATATGGATTATAGTCTGAATTCGCACAGTAAACTACAATATTTGTGTTGTTATCGAACAGAAAAAAATCTCTCGTTAGACAGTGGACCAAGAATGGAAAGTTTAATATTTTTGTTTATAAATTACACTTATAAAAAAATTAGTACTCAACCCATGTCCACTTTTCCTAAAAAAGAATATATGTAACCCATACATACTCTTGCCGGCTCTATATCAGTATGAATTCTTGCTTTTGCTTTCAATTGTTAATAAGACTAGCTCAAATGTTTAAAGGCGGGTTGGAGTATCAACGAGATAGAGAAGTGGGAGAATTGGTGGTTAACGTATTTGTTAAATAATGTCAAATAAACAACAAATCACAACAAAAATACGTTAACAAGGACGGAAGGTTTAATATTTTTGTTTATAAATTACACTTATAGAAAAATTTAAATATGTTTTAAGTTAATATAAATGAAGTCGAAGATTTTTTTGGGATTTGTCTAAATTTTCCAAGAAGTGTGGTACGGGATCAGGTTATTTGGCATACGTTCTGATTTTTTAAGAGGTGGTAGTATAGCTTAAGATAATGGTTTCTAGTTTCCACCATATTCGTTTACAAACCAGCAGGGAAAAATTTTAATTGTGTATCTAAAGGATGAATCATCAAATGAATATGCTAAGTACTCAATCCTTGCCCACCTTTCTTCAAAAAGAATGAATGTAATCCATCCATACTCTTGCCGGCTCTATATCAGCATGAATTCTTTCTTTTGTTTTCAATTGTTAATAAGACTAGCTCAAATTTTAAAGGCGGGTTTGGGGTACCAACGAAGAAGAGAAGTGGGAGAATTGGTGGTTAAAGTATTTGTTAAATAATGTCAAATAAACAGCAAACCCCAACAAATACGTTAACAAGAACGGAAAGTTTAATATTTTTATTTATAAATTACACTTATAGAAAAATTTAAATATGTTTTAAGTTAATATAAATGAAGTCGAAGATTTTTTTGGGATTTGTCTAAATTTTCCAAGAAGTGTAGTACGGAATCAGACTATTTGGCATACGTTCTGATTTTTTAGGTGGTAATATAGCTTAAGATAATAGTTTCTAATTTCCACCATATTATAAATTACACTTATAAAAAAATTAGTACTCAACCCATGTCCAATTTTCTTTAAAAAGATTGAATGTAATCCATCCATACTCTTGCCGTCTATATATCAGCATGAATTCTTGCTTTTGCTTTCAATTGTTAATAAGACTAGCTCAAATGTTTTAAGGAATGATTTAAAGGCGGGTTTGGTGTACCAACGAAGTAGAGAAGTGGGAGAATTCGGTCGTTAGCAATTTCGTTACATGATCAAATTGATATAAAATAATGCTAAATCAAAGATGATATTAGTAACTAAGAAAATATTAAATATAGGCAGACGACACTAAATGATTATATACATAATAATGGGGAGAAATTATATTTAAAAAAATAGATAATGTACATAAATGCTACAAAATTAAAAGAATGGATACTAAATATATAGAGAAGAAAAGAAAAAAAATTGGTTTGTTTTTTCAATTGTCAGACCTTTTTTTTATTATTTTTTGGGCTCTCGTGTGGGCAAAGCACAATAACTCGTAAACATGAAAGAGGCTACGGGCCGATTTGAGGGTGTTGGAAGTGAGCGCATGGTAAATCTCCCCCGGGTCCCCACACCCACGCGGTATCCTTGTTTTGTTTCAATTTTACATGGTTCTGTCACGACACAATTATTCTACATATTTACTCCGTAAATATTGTCCTAGTTGAACAAATATACAATTAAATTCAAATTATTGGAGCAGTCATGTTACCCTGTAAATGTCTTTGTGTATTCAATGAATAGCTTCTTTTTTTTTTTATTTTAATTCATTTTTAAACAAGATTTATTATTCCGGTTTTCGTACGTATCCTTCAATTGATAAAAAATTCTCATTTTGATATATTTAGCGGGAAGCTATGTTTTTTTTAAGGTTTAAAAAAAATTAATAATTAAAATTTTGAAAGTTTTGGACATGTTGTTTTGTCAGTAAAAAATTAATAATACGTCATTTGTTTTTTTTTTTTATTTAAACCTTTTATCATAGGTTCTTGAAAAAATAAAATAAAATAAACATTTTTTTAAACATATTTTTGAATATGTATTTATTGTATTAATTTTTACATAATTTGTTGATTTTCTGTACCTATTTTCATATATATTTGCATCTCTAATAAATCTACTATAATAAATAGTAATTTTAGGTTGAGAGAAAAATATAAAAAAAACAAACAAAAAAAACGGCGAAAGGATAGAAAAGAAAGCATGGAGAGAAAAAGGTGGCACTAACAAATAAAAATTATAAGTATAGAAAGAAGGGAAAAAATCATGAAAGGAATAAAAATAAATATAAAAGACCCAAAGAGATGAAAAAAAAAAAAATAGAGAAAAAAAAACATATTCTATTATTATATACTATTACTGTTCATAATTATTATTGTTTACTCGTTAGGCTTATTCATCGTAAGATCAAAAATATTGTCTAATGAGATTAAAATAAGTATGCTGTGTAGCTAACAACCCAATAAAGTTGTTAACACTTTAATAATAGCTCATATACAATTTTCTCTATTTACATCTCTTATTTTATTTTTTTTTTCTCTCAATCTTCATTGACTATTTTTTCCAAATTTCGATAAATCAAGCAGCAATTTATTATTTTTGTTACACTCTATATAATTGTAACAGTATATAAAATATTGTTATTCTCTATCCCTCAACCTTTATCCTTCTTCTTACTTTTCAATTTACCACCTCACAGTTATGACTAATGTCCTCAGTTCCTGTCATGTTAATGCACAATCCCTTATTGCCCACTTCGATTAATTTAAACAGTACTTCCTCGACAAATTCCTCCTGTAAAAATCCTTTCCTCTTCCCAGCACCCCTTTCCCCTCCTCTCATCTCACGATATAATCCGAATATCGTACGACCTACCAGTCAAACGCTTTACTCCTAAAATCATATCATACCGTAATTTGGACCTCCTTTCCTATGAATCCCTTCAACCTGATCTTGATTTCGTCCAGTGGGACATTATACACTCCTATAATTCCATCGACCCTATGGTATCCATCCTCACTTCACATCTGCAATCTACATTAGACATCCATGCTCCTCTCAAAAGCCGAACCTTACGCCGTCCAACTGCACCTTGGTTAACTCCGGAAATAAATGAAATGATAAAACAAAGAGAAGCAGCTAGACGCAAATTTCGTCTTACCCGCCTATCTACAGATTATACACATTTTAAACTACTCCGCAATGCAACCCAATTAGTAGTTCGACGTTCTAAAATCCCTTCACATTCATCATGCCCTCTCCAATGCTCCCGATCCCAAATCCAAGTGGAAAATACTCCTAAATTTATCCCTACCAGAATCCAATAACCTCAGTTCCCTTCCAATAACACCTGACAATCTCAACAACCATTTCACATGCCATGCTACTGATCCATCAATCTTTACTGATATTTCAAATAATACCTTCAATCTTGAAAACTTCTTTTTTTCCCACATATCTTACGAAGAATTACTATCCACCATTCTAAGATCCAATACCAACGATCATGGACCAGACAACATTCCTGTTAAGTTGATTAAATCCTGTCTATCAGTCCTTATCCCCATACTTCATCATATATATAATTTTTCCTTGCAGAATGCCACATTTTCTTCTCGTTGGAAAACCGCTTTAGTTCGACAAAATAATTTAATAAATTTGGGATCAAATAATAACCCAAATACTTCTTCACCTAATAACTTCCGCCCTATTTCTCTCCTTTCTAACCTTTCAAGACCGTTAGAACGCCTTATTCAAAACCAACTCTCAAACTTCCTAGAAGAACGTTCCCTCATCTATCACCTCCAATCCGGCTTTCGACCTGGCCACCACGAAAGCCGGATTCGACCTGGCCATTCAACACAATTCGCTCTCCTTAAAATAACCCACGACCTCCAAACTGCCATGGAACACCAAAATCTAACTATCCTGATCCTCCTTGATTTCTCCAAAGCATTTGACAGGGTTGACCACAACATCCTTCTTACCAAACTATGAAACCTTCCTTTATCCAACAGTGCTTTGGGCTGGTTTCAATGCTTCCTATCCGATCGTTCCCAGTACGTAGTGGTTCCTGATAAACCTCCATCAATGACTCGACTCCTAACCTGTGGTGTCCCTCAGGGTTCATCGCTATCCCCTACCCTTTTCGCTATCTATATCAATGACCTTCTTATCATTATCCAACATTCTCAATACCATTTGAATGCAGATGATTTCCAAATTTACCTTTCCATCCCACCTTCTGACCTATTAGTTGCTATAGAAAAGATTCAAGAAGACATGAATAGAATTAGTCAGTGGGCACAAGAAAACAAGCTTAAGTTGAATGCAGAGAAGACTAAGGCAATCGTAATAGGATCCAATCACCTCCTGAAAACTATTCCTCATATTCCAACCTTATTCCTCACCAACAATCCAATACAATTCCATCCATACGTTAAAAACCTTGGTGTCACTATAAACCAAACTCTCTCGTGGAAAAACCACGTCTCTGATATTTCCCGTCGTACCTTCTCCACCCTAAAGGTTTAAATTATCTTCGCCACCTACTTCCTTTTGAAACCCTGGTTACTTCCTTAATATTCCCCCACTTTGATTATTGCTGAATGGTTTACGGGAGTGTCTCTGGGTATTTCGAAACAAAACTAAAACGGTTAATTAATTGCTTTGTACGAGTCATCTTTGGGGTTCCCAGGGACGCCTCTGTCACCCGATTTTATGAAGAATTGAAGTGACTTTACCCCTCCTTCCGTCGTAAATATTTTTTTGCCTCCTTCCTCTACCAAATTATTCAATCCCACCGTCCATCGTACATCTCTGATATCCTTCAATTTAAATCCTCAGTGCATTCCCGCAATACCCGCTCACGGCCTTCAGACTTATATTTAAGTGCCCATCGAACCGCAGCCTTTGGTAGATCTTTCATCCGCTCCTCATCCCTATGGAATTCTATTTCCTCTTTCATTCGTAGCTCTAATAACCTTTCAACCTTCAAATCCCGTATCTTCGGCCACCTTCTGTCCACCCGATTCCGGAAGAATAACAATTGAAAGTTTCAATCAAGGTTTATGTATTTTCTGTACTTAATGACTCAGACTTTTGTTTATTATTATTATATATATTAGTTTTAGTTTAATTATATTTGATTTTTTTTTTCTATAACTTATTATCAGAAGTGTTTGTCATCTTATGTTTTATGATATGATACATGGTTTTATTTTATTTATTCTATTCTTATTTTATATATTCTGTTAATAATTGTTGTTCATTCTTATCTTTTTAAATTCATTATTTTATTATATTTTATGACGTTTCATAATTCCAGTTTTATTTTGTATTTCGCTCTAAGGCTCTGGAGCATAATTTTGACGCCTGTGCGTAATTCTAAAGGGATCAATCCCAGAATAAATAAAGATTATTATTAGTATTATTATTATTAATAAAGTTTAGCAGTACAAATTTGAGAAAACTACTATTAAAAAAATCTTCTTTAAAGTAAATATTACTCCGGTATTTAAAGTCCCGGTTTTCGGCACCAGTTAAGTATTGGCGAAAGCTAAATGTCAAAAAAGAGAAGAAGGAATAAGATCTAACACGCTTGAACTGCTGTAAAACACTCGCTTTATTGTGTTCGCTACATCTCTTATATACCCTCGATCAGCTGACATCGAAATAACAGCTGACTCAGACCGTAACTTATATATATGTATATATATATGTGTGTGTGTGTGTGTGTGTGTGTGTGTATGTGGCCAGGCACAATATCTCAGCCGTAGTATCGAGCCGGACGACGGCGCTCAGCCTGGACCATCAAGAGAATGATTTTTTTTTTCTTTTTCAGTGGTTATATCATTTCAGGTTATATTTAATGTATTAATGCTCTCCAATGAATACTTATATGTTGTTTTATGTTTTAAGTGTTAAGGAAATATTTCTTTATGTTAGTTGTAGATCAGAGGAATAGGACCACGTATATGTATATATTTTTTTTCTCTCTTTGTAAGATGTTTAGTTTATTTTTTATTTTTTTGTTTCTTGTTAGTTCCTCCATACGAAGGAACAGGAGGGAGGGAGTTAGCTGTATATATCCTCTAAATAATAATAGGAACCCTGTACTAGTAGGATTAGTTACCTTTAAGTTTGACAACAAACTCAGTGCCTATATATACCAGGGCCCTGTTTCATAATAAAGTACAAACTAATACTATTAGTCTTGTAGATTTATCTTAATTCAATCACACTGACTTGAACAATAGTAACTTGTACTTTGGTATTTTTTAACTGCTGTAATATCACTATTATGAAAAAAATAAGTATTATTATTACTACCACACTAGTTTCTACACTTGTACTATGAACTAATACTATTAGCTTTCATTATGAAACAGGGCCCAGATGATTCTAATAATAAAGCCAGTTGTTAAGTATCCTTGTGTCGTTCCTCTGCGCGAATCCCTTTTTATTTTACGTTATTCTTTTAGTCTAATCATAAGTTCTATACACACGTACATATATAATGTGCTAACTAAAAAATATTTATTAATGCTCTGACTCGCTTTATAAGGAAAATTAATCCTAAATTTAATTAACTTTGGAAAATATTTAATTCATAGAACTAAAGTTTGTTAAAATAAAAATATTATTCTTTATTTCTAGATTTTTTAAAGATAATACTGTCACATGAATAAAAATAATCTTATGATTAAATTTTTAAAAAAAGTTGTAAACGTTCCTATATTAATTTTTTTCGAGTTAGTAAATAAATGTGCTTAGTCAAAACCTTTATTAATTTTAATTCAAATTTGCAGAAACAATAAATAGTTTTTTTCATTTTGTTTTTTTACTGTAATTTAAGTTTAATATAAATAGTTATAATTTTTCTTTAGGTGTATATTGTGTTTGTAATATTCCTTTCTACTTTTAGAGAACATATTTAGGACCGAAATGTTAGTTTGTATAAATATGTTTATATTTGTATCCTATATCATTATCCCACGATATCTTTATGACGCTATGTAATCAGTTATTTAATTCCTTAAGAGGTTTCTCAATCGGGGATTTTTCCCAAATTAAGTCGCTTCCGAATTGAATCCGCCGCCTTCTTTCTTAAAATAGTTTTTCATTATTTAAATTTTGCCCTGAATCTATTTCCGTTCTAGGTCATGAAATTATATATATTCTAAGGATCCCAATATCAAACTCTATAATTTGTAATTATTGGAGAAGTTTGTCAGCATAGAACAACATAAATAAACAAAACCATATTTATTTATTTTATGCCGACGGTTCTATAATTTGTATTTTTCTCAAAAAATTAATTTACAATTTTTATATATTTTTTTTTAATCATAGCGTATTTTTTATTTATGCGGCATTATTTATTTTTTTAAATCCCTGAATTTTTACAAATTACATCATGACATTTATGATTCTCTAGAAATAAAGAATACAATTTTTATTTTACAAAATCTTTATTTCTATGAATTACATATTTTCCAAAGTTAACCAAATTTAAATTTTTTACCTGCATTTTCAAAAATTTCTTTATCGTTATGACAATTCAAAACCTTAAGAATAGGATGTACCAACGTCAAAATTCCTGCAGTGAATATAAAAATAAAAATAAAGGGCAAAAAGAAGATAAAATTCCCCAAGTAAAACATCACCTTGAAGTTAAGCATAAATGTGATTTTGAGAGCTCACTTTACATAAAGAAGGGTCCGAAGAAATATTAAATTACTTTGAGGCAACAGATTCCAAAGAATTCAATAATTTCTTTTTCGAAATAATAGGTATTTTAAATAAATAATTATGTATGGCATTTCTTATTTTCCGGTATAGTGTTCATCACATCAATGAAATATTTTAGTAATTCTAATTTCAATTCGAAAGAATTAAGGAAATATATTTATTATAATGTGTTTTAATTTTAATATTTTAGGAAAATTTTATCCTTTATCGTAATTCTAAAATAGTCTAAATATTTTATTGTTGGGAACTCCTCTCCACCTTAAGAAGTTTCTAGTTTAGTTACTATGACGAGATGTTTTGAGCAGGACGTAAATTATTTTCGAGTAATTTACTTTGGTTTTTTTATTTTAATTGTTATATCTTGTGTCTAGTGAGCATTAAGCTCTTTTACTCTATAATGTATGTTTTTCAGTTGAACTGTAATGCCTTGATGATAATATTTTTTTGTGTAATAATTTTAAAAAGTAGTAAAGATATTTACTGACCGGAAGGAATTTTAAAAAATGGTCTAGGTGGTGAAAAAATAAAGAAGAAGGAGTAGATGTAAAGAAAACGAAATAGATGATTCAGACGACGCTGGTGAAGACAAGATTATCAATCTGATAATGATATAATAAATGATGAACATCCATCGACATTGAATAGGATCCAGAGCAATGCAAAAAAAAGGCAAAAACCGTAGAGAAAATCCATAACAGAAAATGATATGCATTCTTTACAAATATCTTTCTAATAAAAAGAAAATCTAATTTAAAAAAAAAAAGTAATTTTAGCCATTTATATCTACTTATACGAACAAACAAAAAAGGTAGAGAGAGGAAAAATTTATTTAAAAATTTTTTGCTGGCCAACTCTATTGGGTTGGTAAGTACACAGCATACATATTCGTAGCGAGACAATTTTATTAAAACTTCTTATAATTTATAGGCATAGTACAGTAAATGTATAATATATAATTTTATTTATCATCATCTATGTTGTTTTAATTTTTCTTTCTGTATTATCTTTTTTTTTTATCCTTTTTCCTTAATGTTCTCCATTTTTCTCATTATTTATGTACACATATGATTATGTTTTCTCCCTTACACCTGTATATCTTGTTAGTAAGTTCTTTCTCACAGCTAACAATATTCTTAACTTGGTATAATATAATACATAATAATAAGAATAAATAGTCTTATCGAAGTAAAGTGATATTTAATATTAACTAGGTCTTATCCTCATTGAAATAGTATTATATAAAAAAAAAATTAAATTTGGACCACTAGAACCCATGACGTTCCATTGTTGCAATACTTTGTAAAGAAGTACTGTTACTAGACCAACGGCTATGCAAGGAGGTGATTTGAGTAGAATCACGACTACAGTAACAGAATAAATTTTTGTCAGTTACAGCCGGATTCGGAAGCACTGTGCCTTACCTATACATTATATATTCGCATAAGATACCTACTAACTCCCACACATAACAATCCACCAAAGTTAACAATATGATATGTATTTATTTATTTTTATATTTTCAATACTTTATTTATTGATAAATATTACAATCTGCCATTGTTGGGCTATAGATAATAGTGATAACTGATCACATTCATAATAAAGAAATAATAATCATAAAAAATTATATAAAATAAAATAAGAATCAAATAAATGAAAAAAAAATAATTTAAATATCTCTCTAAATATATATAAACAGAAGGGTAAAAATCAAACTATGAACAAGAAAAAATAATATTTATAAATGAAAATAATCATTAGTCACATTTATGCCTTTATAAACAATATTTACACTACCGACCTGAGGATCCACGAGCCCACTCCATCCGCCACGTTTGAGGGGTAGAGCAGGGTTCTTATACATCGTGATATGTATTAACAACGCATTATGACCCGCCTGTCGTATACTTTACAAAATCACGAACTACTTATGGACAAATATTACTCACTTAGGAAAATGCTATTAAATCTTGAGAAATCCTAGAACTAATTTTAAATACACAACTTAAGTCTTAAAACGGACTGAGTATAGGAGATGACGTAAATGGAGTTGTGTGAGAGCTTTCCCTTCCGAAATCACGTTCCTGGAATCAATTCCGGGAAAAGGTTCTGCTGGAAACTCTGCCCTTCCTCATGCCTGTCCAGAGCACGTCACAAACACCTCAGAATCCAGTTTGCTATTTGCCGATATTTTCGTGACAGTGAAAATTTCTGCATAAATGAAAATAAAATATTTAAAAAAGTCCCTTTTAGAATTATAGCACATAAACAATAACAAACATAAAAAAAAACAACTTTCATTTACTTATAAATGGAACATACAGTAAGAGGGATTATTGCAATCGTGCGAAATTCTGGGTACAGAGTATAGCTGTTTACTATCTGGTTACTATTCTGGGGTACAGTGTATAGCTGTTTACTATCTCGTTACTATTCTGGGGTACAGAGTATTGCTGTTTACTATCTGGTTACTATTCTGGGGTACACAGTACAGCTTTTTACTATCTGGTTACTATTCTGGGGTACACAGTACAGCTGTTTACTATCTCCATACTTACTTTTACTTTATTTACTTTAACTATACTATCTTACTAACTATACTAGCTTTAATCTCAACCAAGGCCCTGTTTCATAATAAATTACAAACTAATAATATTTGTCTCGTAATTTTTTTCCTATTACTTTTTTAAGCCTCTCCTCGTCATTTCTGACATACGGGAGGGAAGTGGTTATCTAGAGGTGACCAACCTATCCTAACCATGGTGGGAGGTCAGGTTTTTCATTTCGTGGGACTGCATCGAAATGAAAAAACTCCCCCCTAGATCCGATTCGAACCAGAGCCGCCTTCAGTTCTCAGGTAGCTAAGACCAGCGCCTCAACCTCTTCACCTACGGACAGCCCTTTGTCTCGTAGTTTGTACTGGGTAAAATTTTGCGATTTGTTACTTTTGTATTTTTTAACTCCTATATTAACTCTATTGATGGTCCCCATTGTGAAACGAAAAGTATTGATGTTAGTACTCTGTAATTTTTATTTATAAATGTTTCACAATGAAATCTAATAGTGTTAGATCACCTTTGATTACGAAAATAGGCCCAGGTAAAACAAAATGAAGGAATCAGCTGGTAGAGATATTTTTAAAAAGCATTAAGCATTAAATTGCAATGACTTAAAAGTGCTGAAGTAAAAATCCTGACAAAATAGATGTCAAAATGTACATTTTTTCAGTTAAATATAAACTGAAATATCTGCTGAAATGGGTTTAGTTGTTACATGTTTATCTCATTTTGTAAATAAAAATATTTTTTTATTTAATTCCAATATAAAATAACCTTTTTGATAAAACATGTGTGGGCCAATCCCAATACCGTACTTGATAAAATGTATGTTTTATTTTGAATTCTGTAGTATTAATTATGTTTAAATCAATTTTCGCTAATTAAACTAATTAGTGATGTTCTTTTAGGAAAACAGAGGTTTATGGTTCAATGATCACTGGATATCCAATCACTGCTTTAATCATTTCCAACGATGATTTCAGTTTGACTGACAACATCGTCCAATACAGTTTCAAGTGTAATTGAAATCTGTTCTGTTTGGCAATGTGTCACAAATATCCAGATTTAATAACCCTATTACAAACAAGCCGTAGAAGTTTGGTAATACGGTCATTCTACTAAAATAAACCATCCAGTTTAGGTCAATGCATGAACTTTGCCTCGTGGGTCACTTTCAAAATGATACAAATTAATTTATGTATATTCCATTGGTTGGGTTTTTTTATCATTAAAGAACATTAAAAAATACATAGGTAACGTAGATGTATATTAAATTAATATTTATTAGTTAAATAATTTTATATATTAATTAATTAATTGTTTGAGAGTGGTTTATATTAATAGTAACATCAAATACAATAAAACAATTTACTCTCAATACTTTATTTTAATCCTCCAACATTACGGCCCTTAATAATACGTAATGAATAATTTAATACAAAAATCTCAAAATTCAATTTAGTTTTGGGATTTTTCAACTTATCAAGTTTTGTAAATATATTGATGACATTTTTGGCATTATTAAAGTAATTCATAAAACTAATATGCTTAGATACATTTAATTTTAATTTTAATTTAAATGGACACTATGAAAGATTGAAATTTACGAGGGAAATAGAAAAGGATTCCTCCGATATTTTAAGTGAAATCAATATTTAGTTATAAGTAAATTGTTATATATGAGATGAAATGTTCAAGTTGAAATATACACATGTGTATGTGGGTATATGTGTGAAAGTGCGAGTGTTGTAGAAAGAGTTTATGAAGAGTGACAAAAAATACATAAACTGAATTTAGAAATAAATATTTCACCGTTTTTATATTTGTTACTAAAATATTTATTCGTTAATTCAATTACTTATATATTACTTATATACTTATATATATAGTGTTGTATGAGTACAAAAAAAAGTATATAATAAAAATACAATAATTATGTTCATTAATTATAATTATAAGCAACAAATAAAAAAGAATGTTTATTAAATTGTAAATAAATTAAACTCATTAATTAAGTGATAACCGAGTCCTAACCTTTTGAAAGTTGGTTTTATTGTTAGTTTTTGATTTTTTTAGCAAATAGAAAACAAATTTAAAGAATTGTTTTTGAATTGAGAGTGTATGTTTTGTAAACGATCAGCCAATTTCTAAAATTTAAATGAAACTGTTATCATATTAATTTGATATTTGTTTTTGAAGAAATATGGCGTGGGAAATCAGACTGCAAATCAAAGACTTAATTTAAAGCGATTTGGACAAGTTCATAATTGAGGTGTGTTAAAAAATATTAGTATTATGTGAGGAAGTAAGATGGTATAATGTGAAAATAATGCCCTAAGGTCAGGTAAGTTCGAGGATTAAAATAAAATGTTGAGAGCAAATTTTATCATTGTAGTTGGTGTTACTATTAATATTTAATATTGTTTTTAACAGTATACTATTTCAGAAATATTATAATTATGCATTGTTTAGAAACGGGTATTGAGGGAGTTATTAATTGTTACTTAATTCATCCTTATGTGAAATATATAATAAGTGGTTGTAAAAAATTTTATTCCGAATTTTTAACAGGAAATACAAGTTTTATGTTTTGCTACATATATATTTCTATAAGTTGTGTAGTAATAACAATGTAATATTGTGTCACAAATACTCATTCATTCATAATAGAGCTAAATGATTACCATCATATTTACAAAGATTTATATATCAAATGTTAAAATTTTGATAAAACAAAATAATAAATAGAGGGGAAAAAATAACATGTTAAAATCATTAATTGCTTTATTTGAAGATAAAAAAAATAAAACGTTCTATGGAATAAACGGGTTTTAACATGACAGCAGCGTCACTGACGCGACAGATACTGATGTTAATACAGATACTGATCTGATGACCTACTGTACTGCGACGACAGTAAATGTTATGACACATCATGGCACTTGCTGTCGTCGCTGTAAAGTGTCAAAACAAAGTTGCATAACTGATAATATAATAGATGTACAATTTACTAATGAAAACAATTTAGTAAAATTGAAATATAACATATCCGAGAAGAAAGAGTTTATGAAGAGTGGCGAAAAATACATAAACTGAATTTATAAATAAATATTTCAGCGTTTTTATGTTTGTTAATAAAATATTTATTCGTTCATTCAATTACTTATATATGAAAGGATTAATTTCAAATCAAAGAGGGGTAATAAGTGAAAATTATATATTTTAAAATATGTTATGTTATAATCTTCAAGTTCGTTTGTATTAATGAAGATGAAAGGGTGAATGTTTTCCTTGAAGTAAATTTATGTTGTTTTATGATAGATTTTATTATTTTCATTGTCCAATTAGTCAATTTATATTCATAGTTAAGCTCAATATTGATAGAAAACTGGTATACAATTTATAAGCAATAATATCATTTTACTATTCAACACGATATAAAACATCGAAATTTCCAATGCGATAATTATTGTTACAAAATTATACGAAATGACACGATGATAAAAGATTAATAGTAAACTATCATGAATAATTACAAAAATATATGTATTCTTCTACAGAAATGATGTTCTTTTAAACACGTGATTAATAGTCGTGGATTCTTATACTTTAATTTTTTTTTACAGTTTTAGAATAACCATTACTGTTAATTTTAAAATACACATATATATACAATGTTTTGCCAATTTCGGGAAATAATGAATTTCATTTGATAAGGAATTAGGTTTTTTAGAAATAAACTAAGCGGAAATGCGAATTTTGGAAGGTACTCCTCTCTTTCTACAAAGTTATTTCCATATAGCTCTATCTCTGTCATGTTCTCATGTATTCAACAAAGAATTTAATTTTAATCTTACAGAGAGATAAAATGTTGAGATTCCGTCTTCCTTAGACTTCAAACGGTTTGAACTTGTCGGCAGAAGTGAAATAACTTCTTACGGTGTTTGCTATGCACATACAGACCCCTTTGACGAATAGGAACGAAATTCAACAGTGTGATTCATGTCTACTAAGGTTACTTAATGTTGTAAAAACTTAAAAGAGATGAATGATTTACAATCATATTTTTTTTTCGGAGATCAGTCAGTGTCAGAAATAATAAATAAATAAGTGTTATTGTTTTTAATCATAGGATGAGACCATCCCAAGCGTTCCAGACAAAATAAATAAAATAGCTGCTTGAACAAAAAAATAATTTGTTCATTCCTGATGCTTCGTGAACCTACATAACTTTTCTCTCAGCATAATGGCATAATGATAGCTAGAAATACTTTGCTGTCTCCTTAATGATCTGGAACAATACTTTGCTAACTGGATGATTTGTCTCAACGTTGAAAAATGTATTTTTACTCTCAGGCGCACACAAGACCATCGGAACTAATTCTGATAAGTAAAAAAGTGCAATAGAATTCTGTCAGAGAAACAGTAAGATAACTAGGAATTAACTTTGATCTCCACCTTACCTGGAATCACCATATCAACAATTAATTAACCCAAACCTATGAAAGGATATCAAAGCTAAATCCTATCGTAAATTGAAAATCTGAAATAAAAACCAGACGACCTCATAAAAAAAGGGTTCTTAAGATTCCACTCCCAGTTACCGCTATCTAAAGGAGCAGTAACTTACAACTTGGGAAATCTAACCTCATCCCGAAGACTGAAGCCTAGCCTGGTGCAGAAAATTCTGTTATAATTTCTATTATTATTATTATTCTATTCCCATTATTGTTATTATTCTATTTCTATTATTGTAATTACTACTATTTTATTTATTTCTTCCCCTCGTCTTATTCATAAACCAATTTTTATAATTATTTTTTTTATTTTATGAAACTCGCTATATCAACTTATATGATGTACAATTAAATATTGTTCGATATCAGTTCTAAGTCTTATTCTCATTAAAATAGTTTAACAGGGATTAAATAACAAATTTTAAAAATTCTTCCTCTAAAATATCTTCCAAATTTTTTTATTAAAAAAAAAAAACTAAACAGTACTCATTGTTAGCTATAATGAACAATATATAAATACAAAGTATTGAAGAATCTGATGAATAACTTAAGGAGAACAAAGGAATAATAAGAAAGAATTCCGAATTGAAAATTCCGGAAAAAAACCCAGAACACCCGATCTCTCCCGATTGAATGCACATATGTAATATGTGTTAAACTGTTAAAAGCGGAAGTTATTTTCGTTTTTACCGCCTTAGGAACTCTCAAATATGATATTTTATAGCAACATAAAAAAGTTTTGTTTAAAATTTTCGCCTTCCCTGGATGTAGATTTTTTTCCGAAATCAACAAAACTATAAATTCAACAGGAGTCCTTCCTATATATATACATA
>NW_027106118.1:22694-29974 GCF_000696795.3 Halyomorpha halys | reverse complement strand
ATATATAATTATTATGTTTATTTTTATATAATATTTTGACTGGTTATTATCGTTTAAGTAGAATTAATTTTACCCAATTTAAGTCTCAAAACAATGTATAATTCTTTATAAGTCCAACGTTTCAATTCAGCCACCCTGAAGGACAATTTATCAAAAAACAGTTTTTATTATACATATGATTCTTAATAATTTTAACAAACAACAATTCTATAATTAAAATCACAAAATTTAAAAAAAATTAATACAGGCTATTCTGTCCTGGTCAATAATTTCAGTCAAAATTATGAGATAATGAAGCATTAGGGAATCATATTAATTTATTATTAAACTATCCTTAGTCTAATAACCTATTTTGTGTATTCTTCACATTAATATTAAAACTTTTAATCACAGCCAATTTACACTATTATACTTTATCACAACAATATATATATATAACCTTCCTTGCACTTAGGTCAGACATATAATTTATTTTTTTCAACTATATTTTGGTTAAAATTCTTATTTCTTTAATTATTAAAATTTATATCAAGGTTGATTATAATTATTAACATAAGGTTTATGCCATGTTTTTCATAAATTAATTTTGCTTAAAATCTATGCATAGTGTTAGTTCAAATTTCTTGTACCTGCTTTAAAATTTGCTGTATAATTATTCTTTCTTATATGTAAATGGATTCGTGTATTTTTCTTTTTGAATGTATTATTTTCTTTATGTAAAATTATAGTATTGTCAAAATCGAATGTGTGCTTCTTTTTGGCTGCATGCTGCATTGTTTTGAGACTTAAATTGGATAAAAAACCCTTTGATAGCATCCCAAACTCTCTATTTTCATATCACAACCCTCAAAGAATAGCACCGAAATCGAAGGATAAAAATAAATCCCAACAAATCACCTTTATTCTTCGTCGCAAACCTGCTGACTGCCCTACAGTATACTTTAATAATGTGGCTCTTACCCCTGTAGAACAGATCCGCTACCTTAGACTACATCTGGACAAACGACCAACCTAGAATCCTCACACAAGACTTAAAGGACAGGAAACTGCACGTCGAATCCGACTATCATAGCACTTACTGGATAAACGGTCTAAACCTCCGATTTATTACAAAAGATTGATCTATACAACTATAATAAGGCCTATCTGGACATGCGGAGTTGAGCTTTGGGGCTCCACTGAATCTTCGAATTCCTCTCGTATCCAATCCTTACAATCCAAAATCCTCAATGCTCCTTACTTTATCACAAATAAAATCATCCATAAAGACCTTAATGTTCCCTTTGTAACGGATCTAGCCCGAACCAAATATCAATCCTTCCATTATAAATTTCCTATCGACCCAAACCCACTAGCTTCTATCCTTGCCTCCTCTTTCATTCCTGACAATCCTCCGAGGCGCCTGAAAATAAGATTGCCTCGAGACCTGATGTAAAAATGTTTTTAGTGAGCTACCTGTGGGTAGTTTTTCTACATGCCTGTATCATACCAGTTTGATCTTACTTCAGATTTACAAGATGTATTATCATGTACAGTTGTAAATTTCAATTAATATATAGAAAAAAAATTGGATAAAATTTATTTTATCTAAATTATTAATTTAACGGTATGGGGATGGAACGGGACATGTGGCACAACTTTTATCGGAAAATCAGGCCCTAATTGGCTAGTTACTACAATTCTTATTAAAATAGCAATTGAAACTTTTCCTAGAAGCCCTCTTACAATTCTGTTACATCCCTCGTACTCATTACCACTAATTCAGCCCATCATCTCCAGTATTGTTTACTCCTAACATTATCACACATTATTTTAGTTCTATACAATTCCTTTATACAATACTTAATATGTAAAGTGGCTAATTATTTGATAAATGGACGCCATTAGTAGTATCTATGAAGAAATAATTTTGTTTATGTTACTTTAACAAATTCCATTAATATAAAAAATATTAAGTTTTTTTTGTTTGTTTAACAATTGATTATGGGGGTATAGTCTCGTTCAAAAGACATCCTCAACTATATACAATGTTATAATTAAAAAAATAATATAAAATAAATAGATAACAATAATGGTTCTTATTAAAAGAGAAAAGTAAAAAAAGTGACATTCGTACTTTTTCGAAAATGAAGTTGGTCAAGCCAAATTTAAATTTGACATTGACATATAGATGCGATTTCAACAGGGTGGTACCACATGCCAAACAGCCCGTCAAACAATTCAATTACTGCATAAGACATTTCCAAACAGTAAACTCTTTCGTTTTGGTGATCAAAATTGGCAGCATAGATCATGTGATACAACACCATTGGATTTCTATATACGGGATTATTTAAAGTCAAAGGTCTATGCCCACAATCCAACAAGTACGCGTGGATTAAAAGAGGAAATTCAACGCTGCATTAACGAAATTCAGCCACATTTATGCAAAAAGGTCAGACAAAATTTCGATAAAAGAGTGCATTTATCCAGCAAAGCCGTGGAGACCATTTGCCCTATGTGTCATTCTATACATACTCATATCTTGTTTACTTAAATTAATGATTAAATAAAAAAAAAATAATTCAAGGAAAAATAACAGCGTTTTTTATTTATTTCAAATCTGGGGATAATTTTAGGACATCCTTTAAATCAAACTAATATGATTCATTTTGTCATAAACATTTTTTTCCAGCCTCCCTTTCTTTATAAACCAATTCTAAGAGAATTGATGAAAATATAACTTATCAATGAAAATAAATTTAAATTCGTATATTCGTATTTTTTTCCAATCGCAACTTATCTTTTATCCGTTTGGAACACTAAATTAAAAAAAAGAAAGAAATTATCATAAAGAAAAATATTGAATTTTTATTTTAAATGTACGCTCTGTTATTTTAAATACATCTGTAGCATAGTATTATGCAAAAAATTTAATAAATTTGAATGGAAATCGATTTATGTTCGATGATGTTAATGGAGCTCCATAAAAAAAAAGGAAGTGTGTTCTTTGCATTTATAAATGATATAAATGTTTTACGTTACAATTTGTAGTTAATATAGTTGGGCAAAAAAAAAAATTAAATCTGTACCGCTACAATCCATAAAGCCTCAGGGATGCAGTACTTTATTAAGATTTACTCATGAAAGTACTGTCACTGGACCAACGTTGTGCAAGGAGGTGATCTGGTCAGGATCATGATCGACCACCAGATTTTTTGCCTAATTAAGGGTACGCACTTCATGAGGCTGGGTGGATCCCGAACTCACAGGCTGCAGTGAAACAGAAAATAATTATTTGCGACAGCCGGATTCAAACCCAGGTCCTTAGAATTAGTGGCGCAGTACCTTACCACTGAGCTACCCGCTCCCAAAAGATATGGTAGAACATTTTTTTCATAATGTACATAAACCTATAATGCAGTTGATTTTTTATTCGAATTACATTTATCCATAATTCATTATTCAAATAATCTCCTCAGATAAAAATGCCAGATAAATTAGTATTATTCGATATTTTGGGATATTCATTCTACATATTAAATTATCGATAGTTAAGAAATCCGTTATATATAATTTATGAATAAAGTTGGTTCTACTTTGAAAATATTACAGGAGCAATCTCAGGAAAATTATATATTAGACCATCAAGTACCAGGGTAAACAAAACATAATTAAATGATGATGTGGATAAAGGAAACGTGACATTTTTCGGTAAATTGAATTATGAGTATAAATAAAGGATTTAATTGATATATTTTAATATATATTCCTTTACTTAACTTTGAACTTTGAACTTTTAAGAAAAACGGAAGTGTGGTTTTGCCCTAATCAATATTTTAATGATTTTACTGATTTACACATTCTTCAATAAAGATCTCGGCATGACAACTCTATATAGATATCAAGATAAGAGAGATTACGTGAGGAAGTGAAAGTTGTGTATTTTTTGCCAGATGCAGCGGCACTATCGTTCAGCTAACACGATTATGGACTAAAAAACATTTCGCAGAGTGGTTGAATATGCAGACAAAAATTTAAAAAAGTGCAAACTAAATCCTGGAATGCACTGTATTTATTATATTTTACTTTATTTTTCTGTAATATTCTGATAAAGTTGTAATCGCTTGCGGTACCTCAGTTTTGGAACCACTGCGCAACCCGATATTATAATCAGTCAACGGCTCAATGTATTAAAATAACAGCTGCCACCTTCAAGAAAAGATTCGTTCACCCTGACGTTCCTACAGTGACCCTGACGTGAGCTAATCTAGTGGTCCTATCGCACGACCAGTCACTGTGGACCCTCCTGCTGATGGCGTCTCTCTTGCATTTACGTAGACGTTTCAACAATTGTTGATGGTCTTTTTGCAACTATCCGCGGCTTGGGATTTGTACAAAAATAATTTGTTGAAATCACTGACCTCTTTTTAATATCCTACTCAAGATTTTTTCCATTAGCATACGTTGCAGGTAATATATCTATCATGTTCATTGGTTTGGTTGATACTTGGGATTTGGCCACCAATTTAAAGTTACGATGAATAAAAATTTCGAGCTGTTTTAATGTAAATTTCTTTTTTATTTTGGGCGATATAAGTGCTTTAAAATGATTTCGTTTAGTGAAATCATCACATTAAATGAGAATTAAAAGCCCACAATTGCATGTTCAAAGGCTTGCCCAATCCAGGATTTCATGATGGACAAGCGTGGTTGTCATTTTAGTAAGTAAAAAACGAAAGGTTATGTTTTTTAATATGCCTCTTGGATTTACTTAAAACATGGCGTATTCAATAGCATTACAATTAAATTAAATTTTGAATTAAATAGTGATCAAAATTGAACTTCCATATGCAATAAGGAAACAACCTATATTTTAGTGAATTCGTGTATTATGAATAATTTTTCATTTCGAAGCGTATACTCAAACAGATTTATTTTATATCAATATATGATATAGATAGAGCCTTGGTTCCAGATGTGAAATTAAAAAAATATCGATATTGTTTATGAGAAAAAATCTTTTTAGTTCCTTATTACACATGTAAGTTGCATATTGAGTGGTTTAGAATTAAAAAAAAAAACCCACCTGGAAGTGGGTAACTTATCGGTATGGCAATGGACTAATAGCTCCAAGGAGACGGGTTCGAATCTGGCTGTGCCAGATAATTATTAGCTGTTACCTGCAGCCGTTGGCTACTAATATTAATAATGTAATATCTATTGAATATAGGTATGATTGAGTTCAAGATTATTTACTGTATTGTAATTATTTATCATATTTTATTTTATTTGGCATATATTATTTAGCAGATTTAGTCCAAAACAGATATGCGTCTTTTCAATCCAAAATCCTTACCCATCCTAACCCATTAATTCTTAATCTTTCATCCTTAACAATCCCTGATAATCCTCCGAGGCTTTTGAAAAGAAGATGGCCAAGAGATCTTCTAATTTAAATTAATGCTTGAAGTACCACCATGGTTCATTCCCAAGATTTTAAAGTGTAAATAAAACATACAACATATTTACTTATTGTATTTATTACTTGTACAGTTGTAAATCACATTAAATAAATAAATAAAAAAAAAATTATTTTTTACTATTATTAAAGTCATTTATCCACCAATGTTTATTTACCATACGTATGTACTATTTCATTATTATTATCCATTTTAGTGTAAAATTATTTATTTTATTGTTATTATTTATATACTTTTCTATTTTTATTTAATTTGTATATATGGTATGATTTGGAGTGGATAGCTTATTGGTACGGCACTGTGCTACAAACTGAAAGGACCCAGGTTCGAACCGGGCTGTGCCAGATAATTATTTTCTGTTATACTATGGCCGTGATTCTACCCTGTGGGTTCGGGATCACTCCGGGGTCCACCCAGCCTCAAAAAGTGGGTAGATTTAATTGAGTAAAAATCTGGCGGCTGAGCGTGATTTTGACCAAATCACCTCCTTGCAAAACCGTTGGTTTAGTTACAGTACTTCCTTACATAGTACTGCACCCTTGACGGGTTGTACTGGTATAGATTTAGTTTACTTTAATTTAACGTATACCTAAATGTTTAATTCCGACTTAATACAATAACTGATTTTAAAATATTTTTTTTTTTTTTTTTATTTTATTTTAACGTATACCTAAATGTTTAATTCCGACTTAATACAATAACTGATTTTAAAATTTCAATTGTATTCATTTAATATATATAACTATAGATTCTGGAATATAGGAATAGAGAAGTATTGCCGGGTCTGTTAATTATTTATAAATTAACTTGTATCCTTCCACTCCATCTGTCCCAGTGTCGCATTGGTGGGAGGGTGATCCTTCTCTAGCGGTAATTTTGAAAAATATTTTATTTATAGTGATAAAGCATTGCTCTAAGTTTCAATTTAAAAAAAATTGAATTGAGTTCAAATGGATTATAGAAGTTTTGCCTTATTTTTTGGCTTTATACTTATTATTGAAGCTATATTAATTTATAATAAAGCATGTAATTATTTTTCTTTATTAATACATAATTCGAAATTAACCTCTGTTATTATTTATATTTCACCCACTTTCTTTATAGTTTCTCATTCATTAAAGCGCCCATTCATATCAGTATAATTAAAAGGGTATGCACAAATGTTTTGAACTCATCTAACAATTATAAATATGCTGATATTTCTTTTTCATAATAGTATGTTTAACGAAAAGTATAACTATTGTATTTTTTTTTTCATTCGAGTCTGCTGCTTAAATGAAACAAAGTAAATAAAAATGATTATTGTTATAAACTAAATATTGATATTAATAAACGTAATTGTCTCTGTAAAACATACTTAATGATGACAAGCCTACATTACATTTACCACGAATAAAATGTCCATAAAATATCAAATATCCATGTTCCAGTATATATTCAAATGTACTACTTGAAACCTACAACGCGTACACACCTTTGCTGCTACCGACTATACGGACCCTGTCCAAACCCACGCAAAGCCTTTAGTAAGTGACCTATCTTTGCAAACGACTCCAGACAGTTCTCCTAATGTCTTGGAAAGAAAATGTCCTTATGCTTTTATAAGAATTCTTAATACTGAGTGTTTTATTGTTCAATATTTTTTTTCCAAGAACTGTGTTTTTTTTTTTTAAATATCAATTTGCCACAACGTTGCTGGGCAATAAGTAATAGTGATAACTGATCACATTCATACTAAAATAAAAAAAAATAAATGAAATAAAAATAAATAAATGAAAAATAATTACATAAAAATAAATAAAATCTCTCTTAAAATAT
>NW_027106118.1:0-22614 GCF_000696795.3 Halyomorpha halys | reverse complement strand
TAATATATACAAGAATAATCATAATCAAACTATGTACATGAAGAAAAAAATTATTATAATGCTAATAAAAATAAATAAAAAATAATTACTAGTCACATTTACACTCTTATATATAATATTTATACTATCGACCTGAGAATCCCCAAGCCCATTCTATTCCCTACGTTCCAACAAATGCTAAAATATAATATATAGATACAGATATAATATAATATCTATAAAGAACAACATAATTCTAACATATACTAAATATTAGGATTGTCAAAATTACCGTTTTATTAATTTATTCCTTATCATTTATTAATATATTTATTATCAATTCATGTATTTTTTAAGTTTGTAAAATTCTAATTTAATGATGTATATTATATATTAAACAGCACCATAATTTTAATATGCATTAAATTTTGGGATTGATAAAAAAAAAAATACATTTTAAAACTTATTTATTAATAAGCTATTACTAATAGCTCATGTTTTTAAGATTTAATTGTTAGATTCTAATTATATGTTAAATGATATTTTTATTTCTCAATCCTTGTCTTCGGATTTTTATGTTAATGTTTGAGAAAAAAAAACATTTTCCGGCCACAAAAATAGTAATGGCATATAATATAATTTGGTTGAAAACCAAATGTTTTTAAAGTTATTAAAATATATAAGATATAATATACTATTTCTAAAGAACGCCATATTCATAACATATATTGAATCTTGGTATTAATAAAAATATATTTAAATTATGCTATATATTTCCTATAAATTCAAAAAACTTATTTAATAAACTTTAAAATATGATGTTATTGTTTCCCACTCTTTTGTTAATATTTTCCGATTCACAAACTGTTTCAGCAATTCAGTACGTTTAAGAAAGTAAATCAAATGCTTTAAATAACAACTAGAACAAAACAAAGTTATTTTGATCTACTTGACAGTGAATATTTTGAATATTATGTATAAGAAAAAACGGAAAGTTCTACTATAATAGTGAAATTCAATTGTAAAAAGTTGACATCACTAATAAAACACAACTTTTTTTAATAAATTATTTTTTAATTACATTATTTTTAATAAATTTTAACAAATTATTTTTGAATTATAAAAACATTTTTACTTTGTCCGTTTAAGATATGGGCGAGATGCTGAGCTATTCAACATTAGTATAGACCCTCAGTCACCAAGGAATAGTAGATAATGAGATAATATTTTTAATTTATCCTTTAGAGTGATACCAATGGGTGGTTTCTCTACACACCTGTAACACTCCATTTTAACTAAGATCAAATTTATTGAATTTATTATATAATATACAGTTGTAAACTTCAAAAAAGATATTTAAAAAAATAGTTAATCCTGTTAATACTGTACTGTAAAATTATTAATTAATAAGCCCAGGGGTTTTGAAGCAATATAATTAAATTCAATAAGAAAAAAAGTGTATGTATTACCTTCTATTATCCCCAAACGTAATATGACGAAACAGACAAAATCTTTAAAACATCAATTGCTTAAACAAATCGCAATGTTTCTTTAATTATCAATGAATTTCTATAAAAGGAGCAATGTTGTTTTTATAATTACTCTCGAGTATGCGGAAACATCAATGTTTAGTTGTTTTTTTTTATTTACAATGGTGTCAGAGTTTCTTCAATTATTTTTAATTCACTATTTCGGTATTGAATAGCCCATTTTTTAAAATTATTTATTTGTTTTTCTCTCTCTACTCCTTCTGATATTATTTTATCCAAGCTCTTAATATCCTTCAGCTTTCCAGTAACCTTAACAGTCTTCGCTAGAGTCACTCATCCTTAGCTAGTGGCATGTATGAGGCACCGAATAAACTCATAGCCAGCGTCTAACCCGTTACAATGCCAACATCTGAACCGTTTAAGAGCAAAGAGGTTCTTGATTGGACTTGGAGAAGAGTAAAGAATGATGGGAAGCGTTGGCTCAAGAAAAGCTAAGAAATTAATGAAACAACAATAACAGCTAGAAGATCCTGATTCCAAAAAGGAAAAAAAAAATCCAATTAATGATTAGGGAACAATGCATAAGTAAAAGACATTAAGTTTATGGAAAGATATAAGAGTGATGTTGGTGAGCTCTAAAAAAGGTTTTCGGCGGTGTGATAGAATTGGGGCCGTTTGTAGTAAGGAAGTTGAGGTGTAGGTCTTTACAACCTGGGAACTACAGCGGCGCCGGTTCCAAGAAATCAAAACTTGAACCCCCCCCTCCCACATTGGTGTTTGAATACGGTACTACCCTGTAAATAACTCCCTCATATGTCAGAAATGACCAGGAAGGGGTCATAAAATTTTTAAAAATTTGATGGAACTTAGGCACATAAGGTTCCCTCATTCAAACTGAAGTTTTTTTTTTATCTTAAGGAAGTAAGAAAAATAAAAATAATATGGATTGGACTTGGTTAGTTCTCGAGGTGACAAAAAGAACCGACCAATCTTGCCAGTCTCACTCCTACTAATATCAGTACCAGAATTTTGATCTCTATGGAATCACAGTGCGTTAATTATTTCGTCTCTAAATATTTACGCCGAATAAAACGGGACCCGGGGTGCCTAATCGAATATTCATCAGCACTTAGAAACGGCTGAAATAATTTATTAAAATAGTAGGATAAACCGTTTATGGGTACGATTAAATTTGGTATTCCAATAATAGTTGTTATACTTTTAAATGATGTAAACAGACCTGTGGTATCAATTTACAACCTTGTTTAAGCATATTTAATTCACCAACAAAATAATTTATTAAAACAGTTTTATTTAATTTCATTTTTATTTTTATTTTTTATATTTTTATATTCTGTTATAATTTAATTTATATCTTTGTAAATATGGTGTTATTGTGCTTTATGATCCCTATTATCACTGCTATAATTGTTTTTTACATTTACATTTATTTACCTATAAATTTATGACAGAATATTATATTGCACAATAAAAAATAAAACAGAATAAACCATTTATTTAATAGGTACGGTTTGCATTTGGTATTCTAATTGCAGATATTTTAATTTTATATAAAGTTAACACACCTAAAGTATCTATTCACAACCTCGTTAAGCATATTTCATGTACCAAAAATGTAACTTATTAAAACAGTTTTATTTTGCTTCAATATTTGTTATTTGTTTTGTTTTTTTACGTTTCTTGTTCAGTTATACTGTTTTATTTCTAAATTAGTTAATATACCTACAATTTTATATTTATTAATTTTGTTTAATACATATATTTATTACTTTTATACATATTGTTACTTTTATATTTATTGATTCTTTTTATTATATTTGGTATCTTTTTATAATTATTAATTTTATATTTATTACTTTTAGCTTAATATACTTATTTATTTTATTTTAATCTTTGTATGCTTGTGTTAGAGTGCATTTTGAATATTCTATTAGACTGTAAATGTGGAAGACCATGTTGGGTTTTATGTATGTATATATTTTTTTACTATTTTTAGAACGTTTATATAATTTTTATACTTTTGACTTAAATTTACTTTTATGTTTGATTGACAAAAGAGAGAGAATTTTTAGAATTTAAATAATGGAAAAATTAAACACATTTAAAGAACGATAAAAAGATTTTTTAAAATAATAAAAATAAAATGTGTATGGGAAGAAATAATAAATAATAAAAAGGAAAAAAAAATCCTGCATAACTTTAGTATATAGTTCAAACAATTTTATAACGTGACAATTTACAAAATTTTACGCTTTGACTATTTATATTAATAGGATCAAAAACAAATTGTGCTTCATTAGTCATAAGTATCCAATGAAGTTGGGCAGTGCAACATTTTTTAAAAAGTTTTTTTTCTCTTAATTTATATCTTTGCGCTTTTATCTCTATTGCTATTCTCTGTAAATATATGGAATATAATATTACAGAATAAAATAATAAGAAAAAAGCAGGATTAACTATTTTTAAAATCCTTGGAGCATGGAACAGGTATTTTCTACAACTCGTCAAGTTTGTAATTGTAGTGAATGCAATAACTCTTCACTTTCTTGAGCGTCATACAGAACGGAAATTAAAATCAAAGATGAAAAGAACAAACTGACAATACGCAAGCTTTTCTGGAAATTAAAAAGTAATTTAAAATTTTTGCACAATGTACCTTTAAAAAACATGATATAAAAAATACAGTTCACAAAACTTGAATGAAAAACAAGTTATTATTGTTTCATTTAATTTTACAGTTATGTGTGTTTTAAAAAAATAATAAATATTCGTTTATCATTACATAGTTTTATTTTAGACAATATGGGTTTAATGTTGTCCTGAAGATTTTTATTGATATTTATTATCATGTAAATAAAGTGTAGTATCGATTTATTACCTTGTTTGGTCTTGTTTAAAGTGAAACCTTTAATCAACGCATATGGTTTGTTACAATCATAAAGCTACACCCACTGATGCACACAAACACATACACACACATTCCGACCTAAATTTCCTTCAATTAATTAAGTTAATTTGATCTATTGATTTTATCCTTGCTTTGTGGTATAGAATTTTATCATAAAATAGATACAAAGTTGCGATAACTATAAAAATATAAAGCCGTAATTTCTTTTATTAATGTTTAATTCAACTTACCAATATATGAAAATGTATTAAACGAATATATTTCGATCACGAAAGATTTCTTTAAGAGGTTTAAACGTAATTTCAAAGAAATATTTTCAATAGTAACAAATTATTTATTTTACTAGAAAAGTTATGTAAATATGTTTTTGATATCGTAATTCTTTAATGTTACGCTAGCCAAAATGTTTTAAGTACATCCAGCAATCATCGTAAACAACTTTCATAGAATGGAATAAAAGTTGAGATAAACTTTGCTTTCCTAAATCAGTCATTCAGTGTGGACCCCTCAAAAACTGACGCTGTGGGCAGATGCCCAGTAGGCCAGTATGTAAATAAGGGATGGCCTGTATGGTTTAGCAATATTTTTACAAATAATAATTCAAAACAGATGAATAACCTTTCAAGTATCCATTGTTCTATATATATATTTTTTTTCTTTTTTTCATATAATTTTTTTTCTATCTATTTTATAAAATAACACATCAAGTTTGTTCTCTTCGTGTTACGCTGTGTTAGTTACTGTGGTAAAACAATTTTTTATATAAATCTTGGCCAAACAGTTTTCTATTGCTTTGTAAAGTCGTTTTAAACAATATCAATTTGCTCAGTGCGTCATAAAAAAAAACCTAGATGTTTATCCGCTTTTCAAGCCTCAATCAAATTTCATATTGTTATTATTTAAAACCTTAAAAAGGTTTTTAGTAATATTAAACTGCAACAATTGGAAATAAGGGTCTGTGAAATTCCTCAAAGTATCAGTGTTTTCAGCCAAAATAATTAGTACTAACTAAAATACCCTCCTGTTTTATATAAAATATTTAATGTGGAAATAAAAACAAAATTGTCTATGAAGGAAGAAAAATGTTTTTACGAAAACCAAGTATAATAATATAAATTTCGTGCACTAAACGGTGTAAGAAAATTCTAAAAATATATTTTAAAAAAAAGAAAAAATATTAATTATTTTTTATCAATTTGTCTTCCTAAATGAACTTTAAAACTTGATTGAAAATAGTAAAAAATTCTTAATATAGCTAGTAACGAAATATGGAAAATTACATGACATTACTTCACAAAAATATATTTGTAATCATAAAAACATTTTTATAATTTTTTTTCCTTTTTTAAGGAGAATTTAATTTTTTATAGCAACATTAAATATTTCAATTTGAATATTTTACTATGCATAAGAAATGTATTCAACTAAGTGGTATAAAGTACATCTAATAATGTTTATTATATTATCAGTTTTGTTAGGTATTTTTAGTTCATTTGTCTCTTTAAGAATATAAAAATTAAGATAAAATAAAGTTGGTAATGAAATAAAAATTATTGCTAAAATTACTAGATTTTTTTATACTAGTTAGTGCACGATATTCGAATAATATTTTTTTCGATTAGCTTTTATTTTTTTGCTAATATTATAGGTCATATATTATATTTATTTAATTTTTTTTTTCTTAAGTCCTCCATAGAGAACCCTTTATACAGCCACAGAGTGAGATTATCAAGATCTATTTATCGGGACCACCATGAAACAAATATAGATTGAGCCAGATGTGAATCGAACCCATAACCTTCTGAAGCATTTAGAAAGCAGTTAGCAGCTCTGAGACCCTCGCCCTAACACAGCTTTCAGGTCCTGTATTTTATAATAAAGTAATATCTATTTTTACAGAGAATTTCATTATATGTTTCATCGACCTTCATTTGATATTCAATTTTACAAGTTTTAGTAATTATAAGAATATTTTAGCAATATGTAATTGTTTTAAATGAAAACAAGTTGTATTATTCTTACAAAACTTGAGGCGGTTCTCAGCTTATTCTATAACAGGCCAGAACTTAATTTTAATGGGCCTAAAGTTAATGTTAAACAAGGAAGTTTATATAAAAGTCGAAAATCTACCTCAAGTGAATAATTAAGGATTTCAGGAAAACAAAACTTTTTCAGCCACTTGAAATCCTTCTTTAATTTGTTTTAAATGTTAAATTTGTGTTGTTTAAACAATTGTAGGCTGAGTAAGTGCGCTAAAGTAAGTTTCTAATATAATATGTGTTTATATATATATATTAGAAAATATATATATGAGGCACCATAAAATATATGCCTCATAGAAAATAATTAAACTATAGCATTTACGTAATATAGACAATTTTTATTATTCAATTACATTGGAAGCCCCTTCATTTGGGACTTTTGTACCGCGTTGTTGATCAGTCTTGCGGGTGAGATATAACTCTACGCCTTAATGCAGTCTTACCTCGGGTGATGAACTTCAGTACCTGAGCAAGAGAAAAAAAAATAGATTTTTCGTTCGAATATTAGTAGAATCTAAAAATCGAATAATTAAATCTGTCTATTGAAACGTTTTCTCATGAGAACAAGAAAGTTGTGAGAAAGTTAGCTTAGCAAGTTTTTTCCATAACATTTAAGGGTATTTCTTGCGTTATAATTAACTTTTTTTCCCTTTTATTTATACTACTTTCATATAGTCCAAAACCGAACTATTCCAATACCGAAAAATATTCTTAACGTTTATCTTATTTACAACTCATTTATTAAAAAATATATAAACCAAATTAAACAAGATACATTTATGAGCTTTGATGAAAACTACCTATATAAATTGATTTCAAAGAAAATTCATCAAAACACTGGAAAATCATTTAATTTTAAAATAATTTTTACATAAGAATTATTTTATTATTTTTTTCCTATTGATAACCAACGAATTATCTCTTATAAATTATCAAAATATTCTATTGATTACAACATACCTCATCTGGACTCGAGACCCACCAGGAACCAATCAATATTTGACTTAATATATAGTTTTAAATAAATCATAATTACTGGTTCTCTATTAAAGAATAAAATGACAATTACAATAAAAATAATCTATGCTCTCACTAGATAAGTTACCCCTACAAGGATAAACACTTTTATGACTAATTATCTAATATTTATTTATTTTTTCAACGCTTAGTTTTCATAAGAAATAAAAACATAAATATTCGATTTTGTTTCTCTATTTTTTGATTTATTAGTGATTCGATAGTGAGAGTAGCTTATTTTAAAATTTATTAATATAGTTATTGAATTATTTTTAAAAAATTGGAAATTATTGATTTAATTACCCCTAAGACAGAAGAATTCTATAAAGCCCAGATTTGAGTTTTAATAATATTATGGTAAAAATGTATTAATCTTTTACTTTGTTAACAATTTACAACTTATTTTAGGAAGGGAAATATTGAGATGGTATCTTCTTTTCAATGAAGAGATGAAAAATATAATTAATTAGTGATCGCTAGAATTGAATAGCTTTACTGAATGTTTTTTTTTTTAAATCTTTTTTCAGGGCTTCCGTGGATCGCATTCTTTTCGTTAAATGCTTTAAAACATTTTTAATGGTATGTCCTTACATTTCATTGATCAATTGGAACGACATTATCTTATGAATAAAAAAATAGATCTTCAGAAATTTTAATTGATATACTTTTATGAGAATAAAGAAATAGAATCGGTTTGATCCAGAACTTTGGAAAATCAATTTGTACTTTAAAAAAATATTATATTTTAGGATACAGAATGTGTATTATACTTACTGGACGTTCACAATATTATTCTTGTAGACTGAAGACTGAAGCCTGTCTGTTAAACTGGAATTATGTATGCTTGTGATTCAATTAATTTTTTTTTGTTTTTTTAGGTATAACCAAAACTTTTTCATATCAAGTCTTTCTAAAGCTATAACATGTTTGCTTTATATTTAAAAAGCTAAATTATAGAAGTTCAGTTACGGATTTACTTGTACATACAGTATTGATGGAAGTAGTGTTCCATCAAGTACGGACTGCGCAGTTATTTTTTCAGTTTTGTGAATTTCAAATGGAAACTTTGTATTTATTAGTTATGAAATATGTAGTTTCCAAGAATATATTTTTTAACAAAATCTTATTCTAGATAAAATTAAAAGGATCATATATATCCTTTTTTTTAAAGATGTACTGTCTGTGCACGAAACTTCAGAAAATTTTTAAAAAAGCACTATTCTAGCCGAATTTCCATTTATTTTCAGAAGGAAATATTGTATTATAATACATAATGATATAAACGTTGCAGCTTATTAAATTGCACTCAGAGTGCGGCCACACGTAGAACTCTTGATACAATGTCAATTGAGATTATCGAATAACCAACCAGTGCGCCTTTTTCTGCAATAAGGGGGAATGAAGTGCTCTAATTTAAACGTACAACGTATAACGGATTCATTGCAGGAATTTGCAGTTTGAAATGATTTTATTCTCAAAATATTTTATATTTTATTTAAAATAGAAAATGTTTCCATTTTATTTTAAATGGAAATGTCTCCATTTTATTAAAAAAGAAAAAAATATTTTTTTTCTTTTTTTTTTAATCGAACAGAAGAAATATGAGGATTTTACATTTTGCAGTTTTTGGCGATTTTTAGGCGAATGCCGCACCCGATCAAAAGATGGGGCAATTGATTCTTTTCTGTCCCAGAATCCTTCATAAAATACACCACCCACACCCTATTAAAAACTCATGCGTTAGCTGCGCTGTGAAAATATATATATGTATTTTCTTTTTTTTTTTTAGTGTTTTACTGTTATTACAACTTGTCTTATTTGTGTATGAATATCCTTATCAGAAACAGTTGACTATATTCCGTATAACATTCATTTGGTATATAATATTTTAATAGAATCTAGTGATGTTTATGGGAAACAAAATCAATAATATTTGTTGGATGACGTTGAAAATAATATCATAACTAGTATGAATTTTAATTGAATTTTGAGGATTGTAAAATGAATAATTTTAAATATTTTTTCTAAAGTTTGAGTTATAAGTCTTAAATATAAAATAAAATTAAAAAAAAAAAGCTGAGTACATAAATTCTTTTTTTCTTGGTCATTTGAAATGCTAAGAAATATATGAGTTCAAACAGAAATATGTTTGAAAATATGAAGGGAGTAGCAATGGTACGGACCACACCATATTTATCCGCCAGGCTACGCACACCTTCATATTATATTCAATACAATATATCTCTTCCTGAAATTCTATTTTTATTTTTTTTCATTTTATTTCCAAAATTTCAAGAATATTGTTGATTCCGTTCACTTATATTTCATATGAAATCATGAATCATAAAGTATAGTTTTTTTTTTTTTAATTTTCCAAATCTACAAAAATTCTTAATAGTTAATTTAACTTGTTTCAGTCGCTTCTATTTATTTATGTATTGTAGAACAAAAAATTTTACTATGTATATTCCAATCAAACTCCTTTAATTGATTTTTTGAATAAATATTTCATTATTTTTGTTTCTTTATTTAGAATATACAAGTTAGTTGTACTATATAATGTCTTCAAATTCAAGTTTTAACAAAGTAAATAAAATAAAATTTTAATAAATGGGATATATTATGTAGTATGTGTGATATGGCTAACATTGAATTGTGGATCAAAAAACAATTATTAGTTTAATTAATATATCTTCCTACTATATTTTTTTCAGTTTTTTATTTTATTTTTTTAAATTCAATATATATAATCCCCACATTTAAAAACTGGATACTTACATTAATGACGACCTAAAAAGACGCTCTGTTAATTTCTTTCAGGTTGGGAGGATTACCGAAATTGACAAATGGAATAATATAATAATGAATAGGGGAACTTAGCTTCCGGACTTAGAGCACGCAGATTGCCTGGAGAGCGCTAGCAAAGGGGGGTCTTACTGACTTGTCGGAGGGGCGACTGGGACTGAATAGTGTCCGTGCGATCTTCTCGCGCATGTCTCGCCGGCCCACGCTCGTAGGAGATCTTTCAATGACCGTCCTATCCAAGCGGATACTCCGTGCCCAAGCAGATAAGAATTTCCTGAAACATGGAGTTTCCTTTTCAAAGCTCACATCACCATATATCGAACCTAAAATTCATAATTATCCAAGGAATAATTAAAGAGTTCCGAAAGATAGGACAATCATTTCGCATTCGATCAGGCTGGGCGGCCTGTGTCGTTGGGAATCGTTGCATAAACTGCTTTAGATAAAAGATTCATTATTGAAACACAATGACAATCTTGTATCTCTTGCAGCTGTAGCAATGTTATGATCCCAGTATTTTATAGCCAAACAGGCTTTCGTCGGAGGAATAACTTACCAGGGAGAACGATCCAACAAGTACAGGTAGAAGAACATCATAGGGCCAACTTACTTCCCCCCTGTGGAGAAGAGAAAAAACTGTTGTTGCGATGCTAGACAAAAGATTTTAAAAAACCAGTAATAGATTATTCTCTGAGAGTAGGAAAAGTTTATAAATATTTGTATATTAATTATTTATTTTATGATTGTTTTTTTAATTTGCATTGTTATGATATTATTTTAATAATTAATTTATTTTAAAGATGTGACAAAGGCAATTAGCCTGCAAATTTGAGAATTTAAAAAAACAATGACATCAATATTGAAGGTATGGCCAAAGAAATCAGTATGTGGTTAAGGAAATAATGTAATTGTTGTAAAAACAAAAAAACTTTTATAAGTTGTATCTTTGAGAATGGGCTGAGGGCCGAAACGTTGGAAAGTTATTAAAGAATAAAGGTTGAGAGTAAAAAAGAACAAAATTGTGTAAATTGATAATTAAATATTTTTATTTGATAAATAATTTAAATATTGGTTATAAGAAAAACAAGAAGATAGAATTAATACATAAAAATAATAATTCTTAAAAAGAGAGAAAAAGAAAACTTCATCTCAAAAATAATGACATCCACATTTGTAGATTTAATAAAATAAATAATTAACTTATAATGGGAGAAAAAAAAATGAAATTTAAGAAAAAGACGAAGAGAAAAAAAAAAGGATCGTAAAATGTCAATAATAGAATCGATAAAGAGGAGAAAGAAATACTTTATTCATTCATGCTGCCCAAATACATCGGGTTGCTACATTATACAGCATACTGATCAATCCGTGACTGGACATATATAAATTACATATTTTTATTTGGTATAATTTAACAGAAAGATAACTTTTTTTTCCACAGTTTTCTTTTACTTTTCTTTTACAATGAATACCAGTCTACAAACTAACTACAAGTTCTTCAATTAATCCCCTTTTTTTCTTTCCCTTCTATTTCACAACCCCTATTTCATTTGATCAACAAATTCCTCTATATAACAAATATTAAAATAATAAAGTAATAGATAAAACAACAGATAAGATATGCGATGCATGCATGCCATCCCTCCTCTGGATAAACTCCCCCACTCATTAATTTCCATGCATGTGGTGATGTATGATTCCCAGGGAGTCAAGTATTATATTCTCTGTCAACCTAGCCACGTCCTGGACATCGACCCCAAGCTCCTCCATGAAGCTCCTAGTTGTGCTGTGAATCGTTCCACGGGCTCCGAACCAGAGGCCTCTCACGTTGAAGTCTCGTTCTCCGAAGCCCTCACGGAACTTCTGCTTGAGGAAAGGGATACATTTATCGTAGATTTCCTTCTTTTCCCTATCTACATAATCTGTCGTTGAGCTTTCACACTCCGATGCCCCTGATAAACGCCCAATCTATCGGCACATTCAGTGATCTCAGCTGAACAATCGAAAGTGGACTGGAACAGAGCATCGGGTACATTTGACAGCCGCTGAGCAATGGACCAGCGTTGTATGGGAGCCTCCCATTGGCAGCGGATCAAGCCTAGACCTCGGAGCATACAACATCGCCATGGAGGTGTTCTCAGGGACGTATCTTTGTGAGGGGAACAGTTTGGAGAGGGTATGTAAGACCCGGGAACACGTACTGGTTGACAATGTTGACCTTCTGCTCGGGCTTAAGGAAGACCGAGGTGACGAGATTATCCAAATTCATATTCAACTTTGTCACCGAATCCACGTTGAACTGTAGCTCTCCCGAGAATGTGCATCCTAAATATTTTATGGTGTAGCCTTCTTTCATTGTTAGGATGCTATCTCCGTTCTCGAGGGAGAGCTTCGTCGATTCCAGCTCTCCCTTATTTATGACAATTCCCACACTCTTTTGAGGATTCAATGCCAAACCGATTTCTTTGAACGTCCTTTGTACGCTATCAAGAACTGTTATAGAACTTATAACAGGATGTCCTGCAGCAACCTGGACTTCAGTCTTCAGGATGAGGTTGGATTTCCCAAGTAGTGAGATACTGCTCCTTAAACTGTCAGTAATTGGGAGTGAAATTTTATAAACCATTTTTTGACATTGTCTTGTATTGATTCCATCTCTAATTCCTGATGAAATTGGCTATTTCTTAGAAACCAAGGAGCATCCACTGCGATTCATAAGACAGGAAAAGTTTGATGTTGGAATTTTGGAAAATTTAAGGGGAACTAAAGAAAAAATTTTTTGTATGCTAATTTGATCATAGTTTATCTAACTTTAACGGAAATTAACCATTGTACGATGGTAAACTGACTTCCAGTTTTTTAGCAAATTAGAAATTTAAAAACAATATTGCAGTGATGTTGACAGGAAGGAAGCATCGAAGGTAAAGTGAAAATTTCACTGGAAATAGGAAAAATTTCATTGAAGTAGATTGATTACATCTAGGATATCAAATTTTAGTAAACATTTAAATATTTATCGAGACGATGACCAGTTCTCTCAATTTTTATCAATTCCAGAAAATTTCATATACACCAGATTGTTGATGCAGATGGCAATAAAACTCTATCACATATTACTTAATTGCGTAATATAAAATAATTTTAGGAAAAGAGTTTTTCAAAGAATGAAAAATGTTAATGGGATTAACATATTGAAACAACAAACGATAGATGGTTTCAGGAAGTTGTATTATTTAATTCCTGGGGCTTCAAATTATAGAGTCTTGGACGGGTAATTTGATTCAAAAATCTTTCTATTATATTGTGAAACAATTTAATAGTTTTTATAAAACGACTTTGGTTTTATATTTATTTAATTTGTAATATTTTTACTAACTGAATATTTATAATTTATAATTTTAATATATATTTTTTTTATTCAATTTTTATTATTATTATTAGTCGTTCATTTAAAATAATTTTAATTTCACTCTAAACAAAAAAATTTTATTCTCATAAGGATAAAATAGTTTGATATGGTTTGAGATAGCTCTTTTTTTGTTAATTTATTCCTTAGAAGCAAACATTGTATAAATAAATAAATATAAGAACATAAAATATATTAAAAATACAATAAGTGATTTGAGTGAATATCACTGAATTCACTCACTAATTATCGTTAATATTTATAACAAATTAAAATTATTTTGATAAGAAATATATTATACATCAGTTCTTAAAATGCCTAAGCTCTTTCCTGGATCAATTCGAAGCCTCCAGGATTGGCGGCAGATTCTTAATCATTCCGCTATCTTGCGAGAGTTACCTCAAAAGACCCACTTAGCTTATTTGTTCTCTCAGCTTCTTCGCTAGCCCACTGTCATTTAATTTCAATTATTTCTATATTCACTTCACTACCAGAATTTTGTATCGGGTCCTCTAAATGGTGACCAGAAAATCATAGAACTGGTTTTGATTTACTTAAAAAGCAATAACCTTTTGAATAATATTTAAACCCGAAAGTTTGTTATATGTACTAAATAAGTAATTATTTAAAGAGTTTTAAATCTTGAAATTGAATTATATAATGTGAAACATGGGCGTTGATGACCTCTGGGTTTTACGCCCTGAAGCCCCAACGAACAACAATTACCAGAATTTTATTTTAAGAACTTACACATGAATACCGGGATGTGGAATGTTAAGAATTTTTTAAAAATATTTTCATTTGTTTCAAGGTAAAGACTATTTCATATTTTGATTTTTTTTAATTGTCTGTTTTTTATTACAAGAGTTCATCAGCGTAAGCTAATTGACATTCTTATATTTGTTGATATAAGCTAAATACAAAACAAATACCCGGTGTAATAAAGTCTGTTATATCACAGAAATTTTTTATTACTTTAATGATGACTAAGCATAAATACTAGTCAAAATTGATGAGCCTGCCAACAATAGTTCTGGGAATACAAAATGGTGGGTGTTTTAATGTAAAAAAAAATCGTTAGTTATAGCAAACTTTAGCCTAACTCTTCATGAAATGCTTGAATTACTTTTATAAAAAGTTGTTTGGTGGATCAAAGAACAAGTTCGTATAAAAGAAGACAGATATGACTGGGAAAGGGAAAAGGAAAAGGCCACTTTTATATCCATACCAATGTAAGACTACGGTCATGAATCTCCAACATTGATATAGTGCTAAACATGAAAAATAAATATTAATAATACCATAGAGTATTAACGATCGTACAAATCGCTGACTAACATTAATTAAGTTCATTAAAGACGACAGATAAAAATATCGAGGATCCTATTACACGTAGAAAATATGAAAGCTAACGGATAAAATACTCGTAAATTCAAAACATTTTCCTTCTAACAATAGCAAATTTATATGAGAACACAATACAGTCTCTATGGCAGTTCAAAGAATAATGCAGGAGAAAATTCCAAAAATAAATTCTACCCACTAACTCATACCGTGTTGAACCTACTATAAAAAAAAAAAAAAAAATAATAATACAACACAGCTTAACTTGTTCAGCCCATATTAACCCTTAACTTGACAAGTATAGATCCGCTGTAGCTTTTTTGTAATCATTGATATTTTCCATTTAATGGGAAACTAATTAACAAAGTAATAATAAAAAAATTACAATATACAATTTCATGACAAAGCACGGTACATGACGTTCCAGCTAATCGACCTTTAAAACATGGTTATATTTTTAAAAGTTCAACATGTCATATCTTTTAATAATGGTCCGATTTCCAATAATATTTTTTTGTGTTAGGAAATTTAATTATTCAGGATTATAGGATAATTATTATTTTTTGTGTATGGAAATTTAATTATCTTCCGAAAAACAAATTTCGACACTCTAATTTTAGGGTTGTTAATTTTTTTCTCGTTTCTTGGTTGATTACAAAGTTTCGTAATTTGAAATGATAAACCAAATCCAAGTCCAATGCACTTTGTATTTTTGATTTAAGGAGAACACTTTAGGTATCTTTTAACAAAATTGGCCCACTCATTCATGAAATAATTTTAATTTTTTTTTTGTTGGCCGTGTTTTGAAAGAGTGATTCATAAGAACTGAGGATTTTCTGTCTATATTCATAAATGGCCGAGATATAACCGTAGGGAACAAATGAGTGGCCACCATCTTGAAACGAAAAGGTGGGTGGCAGTGAGAAGTTCCGAGGATCGTCATCGAAGGGACTTGTAACTTTGTGCCAAATTTCAAAAAAATCTCAAAAATATTCTTTTTTTATTTATAGTTATTCTAATTAACAAAGTAATGATAAAAAATAACCATATAAAATTTTATAACACAAGTACCATACACGCTCGTACAGCTAATCGACCACTAAAAAACATAGTTATATTTTTAGATAACTTATAAAATATATTTTATATTTTTATAAGTCCAACATGCCATATATTTGCTAATAATAGTCCGATTTCGTATTTTTTCCCCCCAAATCTCAAATTCTGTGGGGTTGTTTTTTTTTCTTGGTCGATTACAAAGGTTATTATTGAAAATAATAAACCAAATCTATGTTCAACGCACACATGTGTATACATGTTTTTTTTAAATTATTTAGTTTTTATTATTTTTGGGGGGGGAGAGAAGGGTTGGGGAAAGAAATCCATTCCTACGAAAAGTTAAAATGCTTTAAGGAGAATACTTTAGGTATTTTTTAACAAAATTGGTCCACTCATTCAAGAGATAATTTTGTTTTTTAGTTCATCATGTTTTAAAAGAGTGATTCCTAAAAACTGAGGATTTTTCCTTTACCTTCATAATTAGCCGAGATATAACCGTAGGGAACAACTGATAGACCACCATCTTGAAAGGAAAAGGCATGTGACAGTGAAAAGTTCTGAGGATCGTCGTCGAGGGACATGTAATTTTGTGCCCAAGTTAGCCTGGCAGTTTCAGAGACAAACCGCAAACGGCATACGGTGGTTCTGTTTGTTCCTTAAAATTATTTCATTTTTTATTTGTTTTCACATAAAAACTTTTTTGAGAAAAACTTCTCCAATACAGTTTATTTTGAAATGTAAAGTTTTATTTCGTGTTCATTGGCTATGGTCTACTAAGTTGAACAAAATTTTGTAAGCCACGATGCTTTAGATCAAATCCTACAGTTCTTCCTTAATACTTTTCTACCAATAATTGATTGTAAAAATATTCCACATAGATATAAAGCAGAGGATAGTAGCCAAAATTTGTGTGTAAAAAAATTTATAACACAAGGTCTTGCCTGCTGCAAGATTTTGTTGTAAATTTTTTTACTTTGTTTTTTTTTCATACTGTAAAGATGACAAGAAATAAAATTTACTTTAATCATTCATTCAATATTTTCTTCATGATACAATGCAACACCAGAAAAAGTTGTGTCTAAATAATTCGCATTATAAGGAAATAACAATTTGTTTTAGAGGAGATTGTGAAAAATCATCATCTGTAGCTCGATTCTGTAAAATATTAATACAATGCTCACTGGTCCGGCTACAATGCTTTCAGCTTAATGAATACTCTAATCCTGCTTTTTTGCAACCATAAGCCTTGTTCAACCCTTTTTTTTCAGTTACTGTAATTTTTTTTTTTTTAATTTTTCAATATTTTATTTATTGATAAATATTACAATCTGCCACAACGTAGCAATAATTAAGCTAATAATGATAGCAGGGCCCTGTTTCATAATGAAGTACAATCTAATACTATTAGTCTTATCGATTTAATTTAATACAGTTACACTGACTTGTGCAATAGTAACTTGTACTTTAGTACTTTTTAACTCCTGTAATATCACTAATAGTCCTCCCTATTATGAAAAAAAAGTAAGTATTAGTTTAATTACCACGTTGTTTCTAGACTTGTACTATGAACTTATAATATTAGCTTACATTATGAAATAGGGCCCAGATCACATTCATACTAAAATAAAAAACGAATATATGAAAAAAAAATTATATAAAAATAAATAAAATGTCACTCTAAATATATATAAACAGAAGGATAAAAATCAAACTATGTCTATGAAAAGAAAAAAAAATATTTATAATAATAATAATAATAATAATAAAAAAAATAATCACTAATCACATTTACATTCTTATATACAATACAATAATTACTGTAAATGGTTTAGAGAAGTAACTGAGGATTTGGTTTTTAACGGGTCCGGATAGACAACCGTCCTAACGGTTTTCTTGTACAATTCTGATTATGTCTGGATTTGGAAAAACGTAGGAAACATATAATGCATCCTTTGAGCGTGGAAACATTTGTGGGACACGGTCACAGATAGCAATTTTACGCATCAAAATTGTATTTTTTTTTTTAAATTTATGTATTAGTTCTTTGTAAATTTATTTAATTGTTTCTTTGGTAAATTGTTCTACTGCTATGATTAGTTTGTTTCTATTTTATTCATACGCTGCTATCTATTGATAATTTTTGTAAATTTACTTACTTGATCAAACGCTTGTTGCGGATCACTGGAAAGGAGATGTATTTGGGCAGCATGGCCAAATAAATCATTTATCTCTCTTATCCTATACAATTTTTTCTAAAAAAAAAAATTGAATACAAAAATTTGATCAAAATATTGAACAAAAACTTAAATATGTTTGACGTTTTATACGCGTCATGGTGCAGAGGTGGGAGTCTAGAAAACATCAGCTTTCTATTACAGATCTGATACAATCATATCAAAAAGTCAGAACGACATAACATTTATACGGAAGAACAAAATTATTCCCTGGCCTAATTTGTCAAAATTAAGAGAAGAAATTATTACCATATCAGTAATAAAAAAAAATTATTTAAGATTCAGAGGTATGAGAAAATTTTTGAGAAAGAACCTTCCTGTTGGGAAGTACTATTTTGATATAATAATTTATTGATATTTACAACTGTATTAAAATATATACAACCAGTAAATTTTGAGTTAGTTATGCAATGATATGATACCGATGTGTGGAGAATCTACGTATTGATAGAACTCCAATGACATTTGTAGAGAAGTTCTCGGGGCCATCTTCTTTTCATGCGGCTAAGAAGCCGGCGTTGGAAACAAGTGGGTTAGGGTGGTTAGGAAGTTTATCATGGAAGTATTTGTATCTGGTTCTGGCCAAATCAGCAATATATAAATATAGGTCCTAATGGATGTCTTTATTTGTGACGAAGCTAAGAGCATTATGGATTTTACGAATGATTTGATACGAGAGTAATTCGATGGCTTAGTGGAGCCACAAAGCTCAACTCCGTAAGTCCAGATTGGCCAGATTACTATCACATAAATGAGTCTTTTGAAATAAATTGGAAGTTTAGACCGTTTGTCAAGTAAGTAGTGTAATAGTAGGAATCGACAAGCTGTTTCCTGTCTTGTATGATCACTAATTTTAAGTTATGAAATAGTGCTTTTTCTGGATTTCTCAATACAAAATTCTTTAAGGTAAGAGAAATTTCGAAATCAATTCTTCTGTATTGTCAGATGCCTGAGATGCAGCATCCAGTACGAAAAGATAAAAATTGAAATCATCCCAAAATAAGTTCCTGAGAATCGTTGTATATTTCCTCTAGTAGGTTTTTAAGAAACAACAGATTGCATCACAAAAAAAAAAAAAAATTACAAAACCCCACTAGCATTTAATGGTGCAATGGCTTATATCGTAGGTAAGCCAACCTCATCGCGAAGGCTGAAGTAAGACATTCTGTCATGAACTCGGTATTTATTTATATTATCATATTTTTTTCTCAAATTATTTTTCAGTGTAAGTCAATTATTTGATTTATTAATTCTATGAATATCATTTTTTTTATTACCTCTTTTATTTTGAATTTCTTAACTATTATTATTTTTGTATTGTATATAGAATATGATTGTGTTCAAGATTTTATTTACTTTATTTTAATTATTTACCTCAGTTGTTTTCTTATTTTCCTGCATCATTATTATTTAACTCAGATATCCGCCAATGTTTATAAAACAGTTATCTGTTACTCGCCTATGTTTATTAAATAATTATCAGTTATCCGCCTATTTATTAAATAGTTATCAGTTATCCGCCTATGTTTATTAAATATTTATCAGTTATCCGCCTGTTTATTAAATAGTTATCAGTTACTCGCCTATGTTTATTAAATAATTATCAGTTATCCGCCTATTTATTAAATAGTTATCAGTTATCCGCCTATGTTTATTAAATATTTATCAGTTATCCGCCTGTTTATTAAATAGTTATCAGCTATCCACCTATGTTTATTAAATATTTATCAGTTATGCCTGTTTATTAAATAGTTATCAGTTATCCGCCTATGTTTATTAAATATTTACCAGTTATCTGCCTGTTTATTAAATAGTTATCAGTTATCCACCTATGTTTATTAAATATTTATCAGTTATCCGCCTTTTTTTAATAATAGTAATAACTCCTACGACGCGTGAAGGTTCATGGGTTCAGTACTTTGTAAGCACTGTTTTTAAAACAATGGTTATAACAGGAGGTGATATTTTAAGAATAACTCTCAACCGCCAGATTTTCTCACATTAAGGGTACCCATTTTTTGAGCAGTGTTCCATCACTCACAGGGTTGACTCATGGCTGTACTATAACAGAAAGTAATTATCGGTCCAGCAGGATTCGATCTTGGGTGCCTAGAGTTTATAGCATCGTTCTTTACCACAATGCCACCGCTTTATGATGTGTATACATAATTTTATTTTTATTGATTTTAGTTTATACTTAATTATTTTATTTTATTTTTATTATTATTATTACCTTCTAGTTTTAGTTAATGTGTATATATGATACGATTGTGTACTTCCATCTTTAATATCTATTGCCCATGAATGTGGCAGAATGTATAATTCTTTTTGTTATAGAATAGATCTTTATTATTTATAATTGTTCAATGGTTATTGCGTTGTAAATAGTTAAGGCAAACCTATCTGATATGAAATAAATAAATAAAACAAAATATTGACAGTAGTGGAATATATTTCCAAACATGTCATAAACGTCACTAAAATATCAAAACTATCGATGCTTTTTATTTTAAAATAGTCTTGGTTTATTTTTAATAATTTTTTTTAATCTTTAAGCAATTAGAGCCACTTTTTAAATTCGATTTTTTTTTCAAAATCCTTGCACAGGTATCATTATTTAGCGAATACTTTTCTCATTCTCCAAGAAACCCCTTTGATATTTCACAATTTTTTGTTTGGACTAGCCTAATCTATACTCCCTGAATTTGGCAGCCAATGGACAGGTAGTGCAGGTAGGTGACAAGTTAGCACAATACAAACTTTCTACTTGCAAGTTAAGTCACATTATCTCGTTAAGGAACTCCTTACCCATCTCCATTCTTAATGCCTCCTCCCTCATCTCATTAAATATATATCTTTTTTTTTCATTTCTCTGTCAGATTATTTATTCCTCTAGATAACCTAAAAATTAAAAATAAATTTTGGTCATTGGTATTTCAGGTTTCGAATTTACAGGTATTTCGCTAGTAAGACAGCTGGCTTTAGATCGTCGAACGAAAATACATAAAAACATTTTTTTTTTTTTTTACAGGTAAACATTTTTTTTTTTTTAATCCTGTTAAACTGTTCCCACTTTTATAAAAAAAAAATACACAGTATTTCAAATATTTTTATGAAACAATCGCCCTGAATTAAGAATATTATTGTATTTTACGTTCCAAGATTATGGTGTATTTTTTAATAAAACAATATATTATATTACAATAATGCTTTAAAACGAAATAAAACTAGTATCTATTATAAACTAATGTCAGCATAGCTAAGGGATAAATCCTTTGGATTTTTTTATTAAGCCTTATTAATGACGGATTGGTGGCCTTAAACCTTTATACGTAGTTGCTTAATATACATACATGAAATATTTATGCCTCCATGTTTTTATCAAATTATGATATTTTAGACAGAGAGGAACCTTCGCAAAAGTAAACTTTGTATCCTTATAAATTTAGTATTATGTATTAAACCAGTGATAAATTACTAATAGGTGATATTTCAATATTATTTGAATTATATGTACTTACTAGACTTATATAGAGTTATAAAGCATATATCTTTTTTAAGTCCTGTCATAAATAGACTTATTTTCCTTCGCGCGCGGATCCACTCTATACTGTTTCTATTATTCTCTCTCACTCTCTCTCGATATTTAAATCATGTAAATATCATATATACGCCGATGATATTATCATTTATATGTCATCGAGTCCTGATAATTTTAACGAATCCATAGAAAAAATAAATCAAGATGTAAGAGAAATATTTGCCTGGTCAGTAAACCTAAAACTCACTTTGAACCCATTAAATTCAAAAGCAATAATTTTCTGTTGTAAATTTTATGTAAAACCATTAGTCGCAGGAAATTCTCCAAAAATCCATTTAAATGATATACCCATAGAATACTCCAAAACTTTACTACTCTTGGGTGTAACATTCTCTTCATCACTTAATTGGCAAGACCACGCAGTTAGTACCTCTGGGAAATGTTTTAGAATTTTGGGCCAGTTACGTAGGAATAGAGAATGCTTGCCTATGTTTGTACGGAAACATCTTGTTCAGACACTAATAATACCACACATCGACTATTGTAGTATATTATTTACAGATATGCAGGGCAAAGACTTATCAATCATTTAGAGGGCATTTAATGCATGTGTTAGGTTCATTTTCGATGTTCCCGTTCATGAGCATGTAACGCCGTTTTTTGAAGAACTTTGTTGGCTCCAACTCCCTGAAAGAAGAAAATACATGCTGGGTAGTTTCCGGTACCAACTTTTTAAAGATAAAACTCCTAATTACCTTTACGATCTTT
>NW_027106117.1:1003721-1030576 GCF_000696795.3 Halyomorpha halys | reverse complement strand
GTCGAGCCGAATATTTGAATTCAAATCTCCCGCCATGTGTGACGTCATCAAAATGCTGGCTTCTGATTGGCTGCTCAAATCGGTGTGCCAGCTCGCCCATATTCCCTCTACTAGGAGGCACTTAGAATTAGAACGTTTCTTCTTGTGGAAGGCATTTAGTCCATATACCAAGACCCAAAAGGAATTTGCCTTGGTATTTTAACATAGCTAGAGGAATCAACCCAGGTCTAGGGCCCCTTATTCATACAATGCATGGACAAAATAGCAACTATTTTTGATATTGAGCGAAGAAACGTTCTTCCTGAACTGATCCAGCTTTTTTTTTAAGTACAGATGAAATATTTCTCATAGCGGACTCCACAGAAAAGTTTCAGGAGGTTACGGAATGGAACGAAGAGCTCCTTACTAAAAGAATGCTTTTCACCTCTAACATGTGTAAGATCCTATATGTAGGAAGTTTAATGAAGTAACGGAGAACATAGTTCTAAAGGATACACATATCTATTTTGCCGAATCCCTAAAATACGCAAGCGTCACGTTAGACACTAAACTTTTGTTCAACTACCACATTAATCTAAACTTATATAATAATGTACAAAATGTATCAATATTAATAAAAAATCAAGATTATCCTCTGGGAATAAATTGATACACTTTAAAGTAGTATATATTCCTATCCTTATATGCAACCAATTTAAAAAAACTTCCTTAGAAAAATGCCTTGGAATTGTTAACAACCATCTATACTTCACATGAATAACTAAGATTCATATATAAGATAGCTCTGAGAAAAACTACATGAATACTAATACAAATCAAAACATAATTTCTTTTAATCTTGACCTTATTCTTTGAACTCGCTAATATCCGAAATGGGAAATCATACAACAACCCATTGATACAAACATAAGAGGACCAAACAAATTTTATTTTAAATATCAACAATAAATGATCAGTATTCTATTATAAACAATATGTATTTTATTTGGATCGATTTGTATTTTATTTCTAAACGGCCTGTATTTTATTTATTTTTCATAGTAGGTCAGTCAGAAGGTTTACGACGAAGGATAAAGGTGATTTGTTGGAATTTATCTTAATCCTCCAAATACGACACCAATCTTCGAGGGCTGTGAAATGAGTTATTTTTTTTTTTTTTTTAAATGTTTTGGATTTTTTTTTCTTTCGGGTTTATTTTTTACCAAAATATAAAACAGAGTTGATAGGTAATAGGTAGTTAAGAAAAATGAGCTCTATTTGGGTGTAGTTCGAAACAGAACAGTATTTATTGATGATATTATCTTTAACAATAAAATTTTTCAGACTTATAATGTTATAATGAATTTAATGTTCTCAGGCTGTTTTTATGTTTTAGCCAATTTCACAATGTTTTACAATGATATTAGTAATTTTTTATTTTTCGAACATTGCTCTACTGACTATTGGTAAATATTTTAAAGGTAGATACTGCCTGGAAGGATTCCTTTCGGAATTTTATTTTTTTTGGGGGGGGGGGGGCTTGAAGATCCCTTGTTGAGGGAACCCTTTGCCGGACATCAACCAACACTCGTCCGACTTTCTTGCCATACCTTTAAAACATAGACAGGTTCCCGCCAATTACTGGTTTTGGGAAATTTTATAATACTGTTCAATATAATTAAATTTAATGTTTTAAAGTTAAGATAGCCAACTCTACCTCCTACCATGGAATAACGGGGGCGGAATGGGAAGGAAAGGATTCTAATTATTTTACATATAAGTCCAAGATTGACAAAAATATTTTTATTTTAGGTGATTGGTTTCAGGAAATCGTCTGAGGACGAAATCCGGATTATTTAACAATCAAAACACTTGAAATATAACAAACAACGATTGAAAATGATATCATGTTATGCCTGAATCGTGACGGGACACGATTGCACAAAGTCATTCGACTCTTAATTATTACAAATCGCTAAACTTACATTAAGTGTTTGTCTAATAATCAATTAAGATTAGATTGTTGTTGATAGCCGAACAAGTGTGTATACAAGTCTGAATATATATATCCCGGACATCCTGACGGTCTAACTTAGGTATTCGTCTTTTGAAAATGAAAGGTATGCATTGAAACTTTCAATTTTTAGTCTTTTTATATTTTATTCCTCAACTTATGTTATTGATTCATGACAAAAGAGATTACAATTATCAATCTATGGGACTGGTTTAAAATATTTTTAACATTAAGATTAATTGATTAATTAACAGCTAAAATTCTTCAGATCTCTTTTCACTATACTCTAGATATATAATTCAGATTATTTATTATGAAAAATGATTAGGAACTGGATGAGTATACTTGTCTATGCGTAAAAATTGGACGCAACTTAAGTACTCCTCTGATATCTAAAATGAAAACTCTTTGGAACTATAGATTTTCATCTTCGTGAATTTTATAAATATAATCGAATTGTGTTTACTTATAAATTTTATTATGATCATTGCAAGCAACCTATTTTATGTGAATAGCTTATTTATATTAAATAAGTTAGCAATAGAATGTTATTGTAAAGATGCTTTGTAATAAAGAGACCGGAATACGTCCAAGACGTAGAAGGGAGCATTGTGCAAAGGCTGACCTTGCAGGTGGTCGATTGGTGGACTCAGTTTTGTTGGAACCACTGGTGAACTTTCTTGTTCTTTAATCCTTTTCGATATTAAAGAAATTATCAGCACGTAATTAGAAATGTGAGGATATTGCCAATGATTCAGGTTTCAAACGGATAAATAGCCAAATTCAAATTATAAATTGTTCCTCAGTTGTAAAATAACTAAATATTTTGTAATAGTATGTTAGAAAAAATAAATAACAATATTGCGCTAAAAGATAAAAAAAAAATTTTTAGTATATTTGGGTAAATATTAATTACTAGTTTTTTTGTTTGGTTCTTTTTCTGCTCGTCTTTCATGAGCCATTATATGCATGAAAAAGCAAAAGTTAATAATAATAGTAATATAGACAACTATATTTTTAAAAATATTTACAATTGAATGAGTAAAATATTGTAGGGAAGTAATGTGTATAAATATATTCGGAGACTTAAAACGGAATGATTGTACATATAAATATTCACATTTGAAAAATAATTTCTTTTTCTTTTTAATTTTTAGCAACTGATCATGCTGTGCAATAAAATTCATTGTTAAAAATAAAATAAGATATAATTTTCTTTCCAAATTTAGTATGTCTGTTGTAATTTCGATTTGCCAAGCAAAATTCCATTATCAGAACATGATGTATTGAAATAATATGTAATGTAGTTAGTTTTAGATAATTATTTAAAATAATAAATAAAATCGGAATTAAAAAAAATTGTATGTAGTGTTACATATAGTAATTATTTTTTTTAAAAGGTATGTTTTGAAAATGGGGATATGACCCCAAAACGTCAAAAAACAAATTAAAAATCAATAAGATATATGAACTTCACTTTTGATAGAATGTCAATTCTTAAAACGTTTATTGGATCCATTTTTACCGATTGTAGAGAAAAATATTAAATTTGGACGAAAACCATTATTATATTTTACTATCACCCCTATAATTTAGGAAATCATTACCTTTTTTAATTAATTAATTTTTTTAATTATAAAAAGTTATATATTTTTATATTCATAGAATACTAAAATATTTTTGCCTAATTAATAATATAGTAGAAATACTCTATTTAAGAATTAAACAATATCTATTATATTTTCTGACAACTAAGTAATATTGACTTTAATTTTAGTTAATACATCCCTTATCTTAGACTACTTTTTCATCAGTCAGCCGAAATGAATATTGCAATTTTTTTAAGTTTTATATGTTGGAGGTCTATCAGTGTGTAGATTCTCCACATGTTTGTATCATGTCACTGTGTCACCTACAGCAAATTTACTTGTATATATTTGTATAAAGTTGTAAATAACAATAAATAAATTATTAAAAAAGAAAAAAAGTTTTATATGCGATAATGTTAGTACGGAAATGTATGTGTTCCTAATTATCAAAACTAATAATTAAGTAAAAGCTATCGAGCAAGGATATTTTTTTTCCTCGTAGTTGTGCTCAACTAATAATAATATGATTTTTTTTTAGTAAATTTTTAAATAATTATGATTTAATTTGACTTTCGTGAATGTCTTTAACCTGTTTTTAAATATTTTGGAGCAGTGAAGTTGATATCTGAATATAAATCATTATCGAGAAAATTTTTCAATGTTATTTATTTATTTTTTTTTACAATATTAATTGAATAGCAGTCACTTGTATTTTAAAAGTCCTGCAAAGCTCGCCAGGAAGAGTTTTTATTTTGAGAAACTACACACCTATGTACTTTTAAAACATATTGTATTTTCATTTGAGTATTAGTATAAGTCAGAATCGTGTATAAGTAGGGTTATATTCAAGTAAGACACTAAAAATATATATGGATAAATTTAAATATGATATTTTATATAACGTTTGATTATTGCCTTAGCGTAATTTTTATTTATTGTACTCATTTATAAATGAGTTTGTCATTTCATACAATTCATAACTTATAATCGTTATCAATAATATTTAATATTTTCACAGGATATTTGTCCATCTTGTGCTTGGTAGCTGGGCTCAGCTTCGCTCTGAGCGAAGACGTCGTATTTGGACCAAATACTTGGGCTGTTCTAGTTGCTGGTTCTAACGGCTGGTATAACTACAGGCATCAGGTATTTCAGAGTTTATTTCAATATTAATTATAAAAAATTATAAAACCTAATTGGAAATTAAAAGGATTTCTGACATTTTAATAAATAATTCCCCTATTCCTTAAATTTTCTTCTGTAACGTATCAAAGAAAGTCATATTGGATTTTCGAAATAATCTGTTAGTTTTGACCATAGACAATACAAATCCCTTATTTGTTCTATATGTTGTCCTAAGTACGTTCCAAATTAATATATTGTACGTACCTCCATTATATTGTGTATACAAACTATATGAATAGGCTGATAAAAAATAAGCCAAGGCATAAAATAAACAAATGCATTGCATGAATTTATAAATAAATAGCTCAAAGCACTACTTTGTAAAGTTTGTAAGATAGCGATGATAAAAATTATTTCGGTAACATGCATAGGACCTATACAATTTTCCTGTGCATTGCCTGTTGTGTGTTTTATTGTTTATATTAAGTTTGTTGACAGATAAAATAAAAAAAATTATCTTTGGTGTATTTTTTGTCTTTTTTTTTTTAATTATAAAGAGTAATTTATCGGAATTAATTAATTTTCTTGGTGGAGTGGTTACGTCGAGATTACAAATAAGGAAGATGTATCTTCTTCGAATTTTCAGTATTGAGTTTGCTCACTGAATCTCGTTTTAATAAAAAATAACCTGATTGAAATCAATACGTTTCAAGATTTACATATGCGTTTCATTTATAAATAGGCACGATTAGAGAAACTAATAACTTAGAGGTTGAAAGTCGTCTATTTAAAGTTAATTTTGTAGTATGATAGACCGGTTGGAGGTCAATTGTACCCTAATTACTAAAAAATAATAGAAAAAAATTATTAAATGTTAAGTAACGTTTCGCCCCACTTTCCAGGGGGTTGTCAGGGCTAAATGTTTTTATCATATTTTCATTTACCCCTGACGAAGCCCTGCAAAGTAGGGCTTCAAGTAATGCAAAGTTTATTTTGAATGTATTTTATTTTTATTCGCTTATTTACATACAAATATTATATATATATAAAATTATTGTTTATTCGCTTAGTTTCAATAAAGATAAAATTATAATTATATGTTAATTTTATTTTATATTACCAGGCTGATATCTGTCATGCATACCAATCCCTCATTGCAAAAGGTGTTAAGGCTGAGAAAATCATAACCCTTATGTACGATGACATTGCGAACAACTCAGAGTAAGTAGTGGATCATTAATATGTTTCTTGTTTTAGTTTATAAATATTGTTTTAACAAATTAAGCTAGCTTTTTATAAATTATATAACCAAATTGAAAATATTCACATATGTGTGTATTGAGATGCCCTATAGAAATTCAAATAGATTATTTATGAATAGAAATTTATTTATTATAAAAGAAATCTATTATAAATAGAAATTCAAATGTAAAAGGACTATATATAAAATTATTTACGAGTTTTTTAGTGCTTATCATAGTTAAAAAATCCTTTTGGTTACTTTCTCCAGGTATTAAATAAACATTTGAAGAATTAACACATCTTAATTTGCTGTAGGATTCCAACTAAACATTTTCTTAATTTCTAAAACGTCTTAAAAATTTCATCTCATTCTAAAAAATTAACAATTTTTTTTTTAATTTTGACACTATCGAAAATTTCACAAATACGAAAATTATGAAGTCATAATATTCTTCTTAATTTTCCAAAAAAAATAAATAAATAAATGATACGAATTCATGTACTTTTGAGACAGTAATGTTCGAGTAATGATACGATTAAATACTGTTATATTGTTAAAAATATTTTGCTGTGTCACACTCTAAATTATTAACAAATATCCAAAATCCAGTAATGCACTAAAAAGTCAACCTTGGTCAAAATTGGTAACATCAAATATTAAAAAATCTATCAAAGCTATAACGGATCCATCTGTTCTTCCTCTTTTGTTAAGTCATTTTTATAATTGTTTTTTATTATCAAAATAATCGAAAAGTTGAAGTGTTGATAAAGGCATTTCCCAAAAAAAAATTCAAGATCAATTTAATAAGTATTTTCACGGTTGGCTAAAGAATTTAAGTCTAAATTTATCGAACTCTATTCAACTTTTATTTCGTATAAAACTATTTCTGCGTTTTGTAAAATGTCAAATGTAAGCTGCCGGTCAAAAATTTGAGGCTACTCATAGTTGAGACAATCCAGTATATTTTGGAATAAATAAAACGAAACTGAAATAGTTTTTCAAATGAAACTTTATTACAACAAAAGTTCATACAATTAATAAAGTAAAAATATAGAATTAACCTTCAACTGGTGATGTTTTCTGGTGAAATCTTGGGGATCCCAAACATTTTTTATTGTTTATCTAATTAAAAATTAAACCAAATCCTTAAACTTGTAAGCTGGTATATTTTAACTCACTTTTAATATTTTCCATATGAAATGGTATTTATAAGATGACTGAATGATTAAATGATCAATGACTGAAATCGACAAACAAATTTTATTCACTTTTGCTTGCATACTTTTTTTTTTTTATAATTTAAACTAAATAATTAACAACAGTATTAACTTCAAAATCTTGACATGATACAGGAAAAGATATTATATCTTGTTGTATAAACTTATAAAAAAAGGAAATACAAATAAAACAAAAAATAAATTTACATTAAAAATGTCGGAGTGAATCTCGGTACGATTTTTACACATCAGAACTGGTGGACATACATTTTTTACGTAATCTATATAATATTTAATGACATTAATGTGCTGTTGCAGATTTTAACTTATCTAAATATGAAATGTAGGATAATAAATAAGAAATACAAAAAAAATATGCCTATATTAAAAATGTGGACGTATAATTTCGGCACGACATTTACACGTGAAAACTGGTAGATACACAAAATTTGATTGATATTATGTATTATATTTTGTGGCGTTGCATATTTGACCTTATGTAATTATAAAAAAATCATAAATAGGAATTACAAAAAATAAGTTTATATGAAAAATGTGGAAGGTGGACACAAATAATCTGGTAGACACTAAACTTTTGACCGGTAATTTATACTATATTTAGTGACGTTAATATGGCGTTGCAGATTTGAACCTATCTAAATATCAACTATTTTAAAATAGAATTATATTTAGGAAATGCATTTAAAACAAAATATAATTTGATATTAAAAATGTGGAAGTATAATTACGGCCCCATCTGTTACACAAGAATATTGGTGATACTAATCTTTTGGCCAGTTTCATATATTATATTCAGTAAATTTAATGTAGCGTTTCAGATTTAACTTGGTCTAAATATAAAGCAATCATAAATTGGCTTATAAATAGATATTAAGAATAAAACAAAAAACAAATAAGATTAGATTGGAAATGTGGAGGTATAATCCCGGCACGAATTTTACATATGAGAACTGGTAGTCATAAACTTTTGACGGGTAGTATATATTATATTTATTGAAGTCAATCAGGCATTGCAGATTTCATCTTATCTAAATATAAATCATTCAGGAATAAATTATTAAACTGGTTAGCATATAAATCAAACAGTTGGAGGCGTGTTTGCGAATCCTCAGAGTAATTCACAACCTTCTCACTGTATAGAATCGGTTGTTAACCTGCAGGATAAGCTGTCCTTCCTTAGTTGGAGTACACAAGGACGTTGAACAGCAATAAACAACAACAACAACAACAATTCTTCATTGCTGAAAAAACAATGCAATTCCTTTCCCTGATCGATAAAGCAAAGGACAAAAGCATAGCAATAGCTTAATATATGTTACAAACCACTAGTTATTTAACGTCTTAGTAGTCTAATTCCAAGATGGCATTATTATTTATTTATATTTATTTTCTTTTAGTAGTAAATGACTGTTCATGTTTTAAAACAATATTTAAAAAAATAATTGCAGATTTACATCTTTCCAAGTTCGAATGAAATTTCATTGAGTTGAAACTTGTTAACTTACTATTATTGTTATGAATGAAACAGTCCTAATGATGGTCAGGCAGCTACTATAGCAGTCTGTTGTTTTACAACAGTTATATCGTTTAGCAGCTGCACTTGACTGTTTAAAAACTACTCCTAGAGATGGACTCTAACTATAACTATAAAGTAGTAATAAATGATTTTTTTTTTTTAACGTTCTAGTAATTACTTGAAATTATATCAGAGAATCGCCTGCCTTAAATTTTAATTAATAAAAATTAAATTTTAAATCCTCTTTTTTTTAGGAAGTTTTGTTATATTTTTAAAAATATAAATAAATTCCTGAAAGTTCGTTTCAAAACAATTTCAATTCTGTAAAAGAATTGTTTATGACTTTGACACATTTCCAGTTAAGAATTTTTTTACTATCAAATAATCTACTACCCTTGAATGAACCAGATCTACTAGAGTATTTTAATAAATACAAAGTAAATAATTTCAATCAAAATGCTAGTATTATCAATATTAAATGTTTTATTTTTCATAATGATGCGTTTATTATTTACTTTAACTTCAATATAAAAAAAGAGGATTGGGAGGGGGGGGGGAGAAGGGATAAGGGTGCGGTCAGTATAGTAATAACAAAAAAATGAAACTTATTTCTATGTGCCGAGTCATGCATTATAGCGGAAAATTCGCACGCAGTCATCACTCCTGATAGAAGCCTGAAATTTAGGCCGAAACGTCGTTACAAATAAAAAAAGTTACACTTATTTTTGTTCATTATTACTGAATACTTACAGTAATAATAAAAGGCCATCTTTTCCACATGTTTTAATTTTCAGATTTATTTTTTGTTTTGTATTTACTTCTGTCCAGCTCACGGCAATTGAGTTTTAATAAATTCAGAAAGTTCAATTTCCTTATAACAGTATAAGATAATATGATTAAAACATGAAGTATTTCTTTTTTTCAGGAGACACCCCATCGATTCGAAAATTAGATAAATATCTCCAAGAAAAATATTTTGTATTCCTAGTACCATCAGGGTTGCGCATTTTTTATTATTATTTTTTTATTGGTAACTATTTTATTCCTAAATATTACGGTTTTTCAACTTGGAGGCAAAACGTAATAATGGTCAAATCATTTGCCCTATTCTTGGCATAAGGATAAATGAAGTAACATTACTTTGTTGAATATTCAAATCTTTTAAATGCCTTACTGATCTTAATAAATATTATAAAAATCTATTTTGGTACCTTTATTGACTGATCGGACTATCTTCCGACAAAATCTAATAAGGCATTGTTATTAGGGATATAAGAAAACCTGCCAAGATTGAGACAAAAAGTAATTTAATGATTTCTTTTTTAAATATTGTTTCGTGTTTATATCCCATAAAAACGATCTAGTAGATAAATTGTTAAATTTCATTTTAAAAAAAGCAAAAACAATAAATTAGTAGTCAAACTAAGCTATAATCGTTTTATCGAATACTGTTAATTTCCAACTAAATTAAAAGAAAAATAGCAAGAAAAAATTATTTTATTCCTTCAATCACTGTGGGTATGGCACTGTGCTATTAACTCCAAGGATCCGGGTTCGAAACCGGCTGTGACAGATAATTATTTATTCTATTACTGTAGCCGTAAGTCAACCCTGTAAGTTCCGAGGTCCACAAACAAAAATCTGGCAGTCGAGCATAATTCGGACCAAATCACCTCCTTTCATAACCGTTGGTATAGTAACAGTACTTTCTTACACTTGACACTCCATGGGTTAGAGCGGTACAGAATTTTTTTTTATGATCTCTGGTTGTAAGAAGAGCGTTGTATTAGCTCTTATATATAATACAATCCGCCAGTAAATTAATAAACGAATAAAAATGGATACAAATGGGATATATGACCCTTTTGACATACGTTGTATTTATTTTGAATTTATCACTTCTGGAATGTGACGTTTTGCAGAAGTGTGGAATCTTGTTTTTATTGATTCAGCCGCTACGTTCATAATGTATTCTTGTATTGCTATTAAATTCCTTTATGGCCCTTGATAATTGCTTGAAGTACTCATTTATGATATGATAGGCTGATTACGATAATACAGTGGAAAAGAATAAAAGTTTTGAGATTTCTTACGTTGTTCGATTCTTTTTTTCTCTCTTATTAACGGAACTTAATTTCTACATCCAAGAGGCTATTTACTGTTGTTTTTTTTAATTTCTGTAATGTTTAAAATAATAAAATTTTCAACATCAATCGACTGAAAAGTACATTAAGGATGATCTTTATTAAGTTTAATATTATTATCAAAGATTCGCCGATCCTTAGTCTCCTTAGCCCATCAAACGTTAGAAACCCTATGGTTACTTGAAAACCTTCCTCCAAAAAATGTTATAACTGAGGATTTCTATTTACTAGTTTATATTAGGCCTTTTCTGAGACCATTTAACTCGAAGAAGGAAAGGGCATTTATTAAGAAATAAAATCAGAATATGGTCTGAGGATTCCATAGTTAGATTCCGCAACGAATGATTTAAAGGATAAAAAAAAGAGAATTTAAATTATTATTGAACGTATAACACTGTAAAAAAAAAAAATAAAAATAGAAGGATGTTATATAAATTTAGGGTTAAGTGTCCTAACTAAAAATATGAATTAAAAATCTCAAAACAAAAACGAAAAAAAAAAAAACTCCCTATGAAGGAATGCCCTTTATAGCTTAATTTAGAACATATTCACGTCTGAAAATCCTTATTGTTATGAATTATTTAGGTTATAATATATCATTAGGTGTTCCAACTACTTAATCAATGAAATGTAAACACTGACATTCATATTAAATGTTATTAGTTATTATGACCTGTTAATAAGGAACTTTTTTTATTTATAATAATAAATACTTTCTTGTGACTAGTTAATGTTTTTTTTTTAATTTTATCCATTATAGTGTCAAAAAAATTTTATTTTATTTACAAGTCCGACATTTCGGCCAATTCGGCCATCCTCAGGGACAATCTTAATATAATTTTTAAACTAAATAATTTAAAAACATAATTTCATGCAGGATATTCTGCTCAGGTAATTTCAACAATTTCTCTAATTAGTCAATTTTCACGATAAGACAAAAATTAAAATTCTTTATCACAGTCACCTATTTGTTAAAATTTATAGATTTTTTTGATAAATTGTAACAAATAAGAGACTCTGATAAAGAATTTAAATTTTTGTTCTACTGTAAAAATTGACTAATTACAGAAATTGTTGAAATGGCCTGGGAAGAATAGCCTGCACGAAGTTGTGTTTTTAAATTATTTAGTTCAAAAATTTTATTCAGATTGTCCCTTAGGATCACTGAATTGGCCGAAACGTCAGACTTGTAAAGAAAATGAAATGTTTTTGACACTATAATGGATAAAATTTAAATTATTTATTCAAAGAACTCTTTGGTAATAAACAAGTTGGAACACCTATTGATTTATTATAACCTAAATAATTCATAATAATGAATATCTTATATCTCCTAAGTAAATAACCTGGCTGTACTGATTACATCACTTCTTTCCATACCGTTGCCCAAGAAATCATAATCCATACAAAGACCCTTCATAGGTTATAGTATTTTTTATTTTATATAGATTTTATACAAGGAAAAAACTAATACAATTTATTTTCATTCTTTTAGAAATCCTAAAAAAGGAACCATCATCAACAAACCAAATGGCCCAGATGTTTACAATGGAGTAGTTATTGACTACAAAGGAAGCGTGAGTAATTTAAATTAAAATATATTTACTTAAATCTTTTAAATTTATGTTAAGTAAAAAATAATAATAATTTGTTGTTTGAATGGGTAAATGTATGTGTATATTCAGTAATATTATTAGTAAATAAACTGTTATATTTAACCATAAATATTAATCGTTATTCCACAACAGTAGTTAAACAGTTGTTTTTTTTTAATTATCAGATGTCAATATTTCTAGTAAAAATTAAAAAAAAATTATTGTGGAAATTTTTATTATTTTTTTTTCATAAAATATCATTCAGAAAGATTTAAAATAAAACGGTCAATAGAAATTTTTCAATGACCTATAGTACTTTTCCCCTGAATCGTAAAATACGATGGCTTTAGATAAGCAATGTTCTTGACCCGCTTATCAAACACGGTTGCCTCACATATCATAAAAAATCTCTTCCCTCTTCAACCGAACTATAATAACGTTAATGCTTTCAAATTATTTCAATTATAAATTTAAAACCAATATTTAATTAAAATGCCGTCTAAATCACTATAGTTGGAACCTAAAAATAATCTAGGATTTATCATGTATATTAAAAATTTTTATTTTTTGCCTTTGTGTATTTAGGTATATAGTATAGATATAAAAATAAATAAATAAATCTAAAATTGTAACAAAAACGTCTCGAATTAAGCCTCATCCGATTTTTAACAGTTTCGTGATACATTAAACACTGTAAAAAAGAATTTTTGCGTTATACTATACCATAGTAATATTGGAGTTTTTTGTTCTTGAAGACTAATCTCTCTTAGAGAAGGTCTATTAAATGCTCATTATATCTAGTCGAAAAAAAATCTGTAATATACATTATTCTTATTTCAATGCAATTTTAAGTTTCATATTTTCATTCAAAGAATTACGGAAAAAAATCTTATCAAGCTAGGATTTTCATGTTTCGTCCAATAGGATTATCAGATTTCACGGAAGATAATTTTTGTAAACGACAAAATCATGTTATTAAATAAAAAATCGAGAATCAAAAAAATATTTAAGTTTAATTTCTCAAGAAATCATTAAAATTTGTATTATGATTAAAAGGTAAATATTTATTAAAATGGAAATATAGAATAGGGCTCTGATGTAGTTTATTATAGATTTATCTGGTACTTTATCCTTTTCTCCATCCGGTATTTTATGTATTAATCATAAAATATACATACATTTCATTTTTATTTCTATTAAATTTAGTTTAAATTATTTTTAAATTCAGTGTTTTTATTTTTTCAATTTACTAATTTTTCTATCATTTACTTTTTTTCTGTAAATATGAAATATATAGTATCGATATATTTATATTCGATATTTTTTTTTAATGATTCTGAGAGCTTTATTAAGAAACAAAAGATTAACTATTTATTTAGTTAGGGATAAAAAAAAGATTTTTTCATCCGGTACTTTTAGACTTGAAATGAAATAATGGATTTTATACCCCGAGTGTTGAATCAGATTATTTATTTTAATTCTCAGGATTCTAAAAAAATAGGAATAAAGCTAGTATCAACTTTGTACTTTAAACCTGTAAGGATTTCTAAAATCTAAAATTTGACATTAAAAGTACCACGTGTACGCAACGTGACAAAAATAAATCAGGACTGCTGGGGGGTAGGAACACGTGGTAACCAGCAACCTGTGAGACTTACTATTTTACCTCCCTGTAGCGCACATTAAAAAATAATTAAAATCACTTTCATTCTTTTTAATTTGTCTTTATTATATTATTTAATTTTTTCACCTGATATTTTTTTTTTTTTTTATAATTATCATTCAAATTTAATTTTGCTATCACTAATATATATTGAGTAAAATTTCTTGAATTTGACAAAAACAGGTTTCGAATTTTGTAGTTATTTCAGATATAATAGTATAATAATATCAGATTGATAACAATAAATTTAATTATTTTTTAAAGCAACAGGTTTTTAAAAATGTGGGATTTTATTAAATTTTTTTTAAAGCGAAAATAGGTTCATTTTGAAATGTAAGGCGCATGGCTTCAGCCGTGGGCCGAGCTGTTGAGCAATAAGATTTCAGATGATGGTTGAAATCGATTCATTGAAAGCGATCCAAATCGAATCGAACAGAACTCGGACAATCAACAGCCTACTTGATCATTTTATGAAAGATCAAAGGCATTTAATTTACCATGACCCGCTTCAGTTGCGTCAAAAACACATTCATTACAGATGACCAATTCTGATCCAACTAAATTAATAGTTTGAGAACTGAAATGAAACAACATTTAAACCAGAGTCGACCATTATCTGAATAAATGTTAAGTCACAAGATAGATAACGAATAATGGTAGCTCTCAAATCGATTTGTTTTAGTTTATTAGATTTCTTTAATTTAAATATACCTCAGTATGTTTTCTGAAGTGTAAATGTTCATTTTAGAGTGATATTTAAATCGCAAATTATAAACAATTATTGATGGACTTTATATCAAAGCTGTACTATCATGAAAAATACTTACAGATAGATAGAATCGCTTAAGGTATGATTTTGCACCTAAAGTTTAGAGAATCCTTAAAATATAATCTGGAATTTATTCATTTCCAAATAATAAAAAAAAAAATTTAAATTATATAGAAGAGACTTACTTGGAATCCACACACAAGGCTGAAACGACAAGGAACTGCTCATAGATTCCGATTGCTACAACACTTACATGACAAACGCTCTAAACTTCCCATTCACTACAAAAAATTAGTATACACTACAATAATCAGACCAATTTGGACATATGGAATTGAGCTCTGGGGCTCCACCAAACCATCAAATTCTTCCCCCATCCAATCGTTACAATCCAAAATCCTACGTAAAATCCTTGATGCTGCTTATTACGTCACAAATAAACTCATTCGTTGCAGATTTGGCCCAAAACAGATATGCGTCTTTTCATTCCAAACTCCTTAACCATCCTAACCCATTAATTCTTAATCATTCATCCTTAACAATCCCTGATAATCCTCCGAGGCGTCTGAAAAGAAGATGGCCACGGGACCTTCTAATTTAAATTAATGTTTGAAGTACCACCAATGGGTGGTTCCTTCCCAAGATTTTCAAGTGTATATGAAACATACTACATATTTACCTATTGTATTATTTTGTACAGTTGTAAATTACATTAAATAAATAATTTTAAAAAAAATTATTTAGTTTCATCCAGTTTTAAAATAAATATCTAGATTTGAAATTTCAGAGAAATATTATCAACATATTGGGTAACATAAGCGTTTAAGTACAGATCTCTTCACAGGAAAAGTTTATAAAAGCAAATTATACCATGTGGTCGATTTGAAAATTTATATTATATTCCAACGGATGCAGCATACAAAAATGATTGCTGGGTTATCAGGAAATATTCAATGGATCAGATGATCTAATCAATGTTCTGTTTTAAAAATTTATTTACTCAGTTTTATGTAGTTTGTTAACTCTTTAATTCAAGTTGAATACGTCAAACAATCTCATTCTTAATTTTTTTATTATCTCAATTTAGGTAACAGTAGCTTTCAGCAGAACCACTGACATCTCTATTAATAACTTAATACATGTATATGCATAAATATTCATTGCAACAATTATATATTTTTCGAAATAATAATTCAACCTCATGCATTTGATTTTTTCTCAGTATTAAAGGCCGTAATTAATTAACTCATGAGAAAGTTAAATTATATTTTTAAAAATAATAACGCGAAAATCAAAATTTATAAATATCATTATGATTGATTACATTGTATTGATGAATTTGATTTAAATAATATTATTTATAACGAAACGATGAATAAATATTAAAAGAAATGAAATCCTATAAAACGGAGACAAAATTATTTTACATGACAAACACATAATTATAGAAATGCATATTGTTGCAAATTATTGTAATACATGTATGTTTTATGTATTAAAATAATGTATTCTTTACTTTTGTTAAACTGATTGAATATTTAGCAGGAAACTGAAAGCTATTGTTATCTAAAAAACCTACTAAAAGTAAATGTTAAATAAAAATTTCTAAGATATTAAAACTAAATTAAAAAGTTATATTCATTTGTATATTTTTTTCTAAACATTGTTTTCATTTTAAGAAACATATAAAGATTATTGAAATCCCATTAAAATTCCATTTCAATTTTTAAAATTGTATCACGTTTTTTATCAGATTCTATGATATTACTCCATTTATTGACAATTTATCACAAACTAATCAATCATAAAAGAAAATGTACAGAAAGTAAAGAACTTACTTAATTAATAATCATGGTAAAAATTGGTGTCTGGACAGCCGCGATCACCTCATGGCCTTGTGTTACTGAAGGCAATTGCTGAATATTTTCATTATCTTATCACCAAAATGACATTCAAATCTATTTTGTGGATTGATAATTATCGCACAAAATAAATAAACAGTATAAAAGGACTTAAATCAGGAGGCACTGGTTAAAACTCATTACCATAAAATCATCAATCCGTCAATTCAATCGTGATTTATTTGACTTTCTCAGCTATGATAAAAAGTTTGTATTCTAGATTATTTACTTTCACTAGGGGGCCCATTGCAGGAAAAACCTCGTTTAAAGTTGAGTTTCAATTAGAGAGAAATGGTTTATTTGGCCATGCTATCCAAATACATAGGATTGCTTTAAAACACAGCATACCCATTAATCCATAATTTGACATATATACACTACAATACATTAGCATTTTCCATTTTTCAAACGATAATTATCAATAAACTTAATAAAATTCACTTAAAATACTTTTTTATTTCTTAACAAAAAAAAATTTTTTTTTTACTATAAACATATATTTGTTTTCCCCCTTCTAGCACAACGCCAAATAACAATTTACCAAATTGTCCAATACATTATCCCCCCTGTTTCAATCCTTCAAACCTGTCCCCTCTAGTGATCCGCAACAACATTTTGATCAATAAAGCAAATTGGCAGAAATCATCAATAGATAGTAATGTATAAATAGAGCAGAAACAAAACAAGTAGAACAGTTTACTAAAAAAAAAAAAAATCAAATACATTTAAAAAAACTAATACATTAATTTACAAAAACATATAAATGAATAAATAAATTAGAACAAACAGATAAATAGATTAATAAATCCATATAGTATCAACATGTTTATTTTCTTATAACTTCTACGTTTCGGCCAATCTCGTCATTCTCAAACTGGAGCTATAATGACTTGGTTCGAAAAAAAATGAGATAGGAAACGTAGGCGTTTATAACAAAATAAACACGTTAAAACTATATGGATAATTTTTATTATGATTGATAAACAAACATGTCTCAAACAAGAAATTAAATTATATTAAATTTTTATATTAACTAACTTAACTTAAATTTCACACAAGACTGAAACGACAAGAAACTGCTCGTAGATTCCAATTGCTAAAATACCTACTTGACAAACGCTCTTAACTTCCCATTCACTACAAAAAATTAGTATACACTACGATAATCAGACCAATTTGGACATATGGAATTGAGCTCTTGGGCTCTACCAAGCCATCAAATTCCTCCCGCATCCAATCCTTATAATCCAAAATCCTTGAAGCTCCTTATTATGTTACAAATAAACTCATCCACAAAGACCTTAACATCCCATTCGTTGGAGATTTAGCCCAAAACAGATATGCGTCTTTTCATTCCAAACTCCTTACCCATCCTAACCCATTAATAAACCTAGCCCACCTAACGGGACCTTATAATTTAAATTAATGTTTGAAGTACCACCAATGAGTGGTTCTTTCCCAAGATTTTCAAGTGTAAATGAAACATACAACATATTTACTTATTGTATTGATTACTTGTACAGTTGTAAATCACATTAAATAAATAAATAATAAAAAAAATTAATTTTGGACCGAGAAGCTCCAAATAATTTTTAATCCTAGCTAGGGTTGAAAAAGGTTGAATTCTGACTTTATCCAATTTTAATTCAACCTGAAACACCCTTTTCGATTTCGAAACAGTAATGTGGTCTTCCAACGAGAAGGCTGAGTGAACAAGTCTGCAGTCAACGGCACCGATAACCTTATGAAAATATTTAATTTTGTTGAAATCGGTTTTGTTTACATCCTCATATGTCTTCCTCAAACATTTTAAATACCGTTAAAGCTAGAATGATTCTACACGGTATATATTTATATCTAATAATATTGTGTCCTTGAATTTGTCGGAGACTCCCTCGAGGTTATCAATAACTGGCAAAATGGCTTACTAGACATATTTAAGTTGTAAAGAAATGCTAAATTCTCAATATTAGCAATGCCTATCAAATCGAGAACCTATACTTTTACAAAATTTAAATTTATATTCATCCTAAGTTTCGAAGAGATTATTTCTTAATCAGTAAAATTTGTTTTTAGGAAGAAAATTGAAGAGTTGTAGTAATTCTTTATCTAATAATAAATTTACTTTAGAAGGAATTATACCTATTTTCCTTGATTTTTTGCATACAAAACTAAAGCGATATATCCAGAAATAATCAAATGTGGGATCAAGCCATAGGTAAGCTTTAGTTGAGGAATCGGACATGAACGATTTAGTTATAATTAGTCAAAAGTAAGATAACACTTTAACATTCTTTAAGGATTTAATCGAGGCTTCAAGAACTATTGGCTAACTATGATTATTGAATGGGCAAGTCAAAGTTGGTGAAAAAAAAATCTGTTAATAGGTGATTAACTAATCAAAGTTAGTAAAATTAAAGCTAATAATGTTCGGTGATACTGGCATTAAGCCTCCACTGACTTTCAGTACCACTAACGCTGTTAAAAGAGGAAGCATTGGATTGGTCAAATACAAGATTGGTCTGTAGTTCCCCTTCTTCCTGTAGTATCCCTATTTTTATTATATTTATTTATCTTCTCTTAATTTGGTATATATGGTTACATTTATCAAATTTACTTACTATCTATAAATAAAGCAGATCGTAGAATCTGACAATACTAATAGTTAATTTCGATAAAAATAATCTTTCTAATTATTAAACATGGTTTAGCTATGCCCACTTGAAGTGAGTGGCTTATAATATAATGAATGATGGAAGTTTTTTCAGTAAGCGTTCTTTGATTGAGAACACGTGCATTTGTTGACAGACGCTGAGTGACGAATATTTGGAACTTGTATTCATTTCAAATATTTTTTAATACCTCAAAGAAATGCCTCTCCCATTTCATTTATGTTTTTGAAACAATTCTTTCCTTACAGGTGTTAAGAAACCGTTCTGTTGCCATCAAAACTAAAACTATAACACTAAAATAAAGCTTAAATTTTTTTTTAAAGGTATATCATTAATTACTCTTAAAAAAATATATCGTGTATATGATTTTTAATAGTGAAACTGTAGATTTTTTAAAATTAATTAAACCATTAGTACACTCTTTCCTTATAAAAAAATATATATACATATATATTTATTTTTAATATATATATATATATTTTTTTTTATTTTTTCTAGCAGGGTTTCAAACTCTAAATGAAATGAACTACGGAAACAGCAGTATTTAAAAAAGGCATTAAAGCCTTTTCATTGGTATGAAGTATTATGTCTTATACCTTAACTAAACACAGTACACAAATATAAGACAAAGAACGAAATTATAAACACAAATTTTACTATAAAATTTATTTAAAAAATTTTCTGGGGAGAACTTTTATACAGTAGAACTTGCATATAAAAGATTTTTTTTTAATTGAAGTTCTCGAAATACGATAATTTTTCATAATTTTCTTTCATAAATAATTTCAAGACAAATTACAAAGCCACTATTAAATAGTATTTGTTAATTACAAGATTACTTAAGTAGTCATATTACCTTCTTGAAACTTTAGTTTCAGAAAAACGTTATGGCCCTTCGCGCTGGATTAGGTAAATATTTGGCTATGGTCTAGTCTACTTTGGAGGGCTTGTTAATATACTCTCCAAAAACGCTTATCGTGAAATCAATAAGTCAACATATTTCACGCTGGCACCGCGGGTTATCTTTGAGATTAAAGAAACTCTACGTAGTTCGTGTATTAAGTGGAGAGATTAGGAAGATATAATTTGCAATTGACTTTTTCCATTTTTCTTTGATACTACAAAAATAGAAGCCCGTTCTCAATTAAGCAGCCCATTAGGAAAACGCATATATATGTGCGTGTGTGTATAGTTAATAATTATGTTTATATTATGTGATTAAAACCCACAGGGGGTGAGGCGGATAGGAAGGAATGGCCAAGATACTGGAGCAGTTAAGTTTATTAGCAAATTTCCGGGCGCCAATTTCTAGTACGGAGGGTAAACGCTTGTTTAAACCAATTCTCCCTTGATCAGTGGAAATATATAAATTAAAAAGTTTAAAAAAAAATTCAATTATTACTAATACTTATTTAAAGTAGACACGCCGTTATTTTTAGAAAGAAGGTTTTGTTATCATGGTTATTCAATCTGGGAGAAATTCACTTAATAAAAGATTTTAATCATAATTAATAAGGCTTTATTCATAAGGTTTAAAAGAGAATTTAATCTCATTAAACTGTAAATTTTAATAATAGCGATTTCATTTATCATTAAAGCTATAAAACGTATCTCAATTGATTAGATTTAGTGAAAAAGTAAAATCTGACCAAACTTATTATTAATAAATAACTAATATTTTTTATTTATTGGCCAATAAATGCTAGACTATATTTCATTTAAATCATATAAATGATTTTTTTTTTAATCGATTAAGATTTACATATGAACCTAAAATGTTGGAGGTACATAATGCACATTGTATGATTCTTAAACTTTAAGAATAATACCACATTATAATTCAACCAGAAGAACCCTCAGTTGTTTGATTATTTAAATGTATTTTCCTTTTCGGGATCTTCAGGTTATTAAAAGTGGAAAGCTTTAGTCACGTGTTCAACCGTTGGTAACACTCGTTTAACCTTCTAAAACTATTTATAATTCAAATTATTAAACAAAAATAAAGCGTTTGTATTGGTAAGTCATTAAAATTACGTACAAATTGGAGGTGCATGTGAGGAAAAATTTATTTATTTTGTAATACGTACCATATAGTAATATTAAAATGTAAAGTAAAATAATTTGTTCAGAGTAAATCATGATTCATTCAAAATGCAATTAATCTAGAATTGTTTTAGTTCAAAGGTCATTTTGTACAACTGCGTATTATCTTTATGTGAAATTTAATTTTTTTTTTTTTTAAAGATTTTTATTGAGAAAATAATACTGTGCCCTGTTACGTTCAAGGGCAAGAGTTATTATTGATATAAGAATCTATTCATAATATATATATACACACACAAGAAATTAAACAGAAATAAATTAAGTTTATAAAACTAGTTTAAATTACTAAAAATTAGTAACTTCTCTCAAAATTAAACCTTCTATTTCTCCGTCTTCCTATTTCATAAATTCTTCATATTTATTACCATATTTAGTAATTCAAATCTAATGTTTTAATCGTTCAAATTTACTTATTTATGTAATATTTAAAATAAAAAAGTTACATTTTTTATAACTTTTATATTACTATATAAATGAATCTAATAATAATGAAATGTCAAATTCAAAGTCTTACATATTTTATAAATAATTATTTAAATATTCCTGAATTTTATAATTTTCATAGTTAATTACTGAAACAACTACTGCTTAAGATTTCTTTTAATTTGAGTAAAGAAAATAACTATTAACTTCTAACGATTTTATGCATTATATTTTGTTTTATAATTTATATAAGGAACATTATAATTAAAACATGCTGCTTTGAAATTACCTTTCCAAATTTATAATAAAATGGTAAATCTGCATATTGATAGTAAATTAAAGATAGAATATCAATTGAAAATAATTATCTGATTTGATATATTACAACTTACTACGTGATCAGGAACAAGAGCTGAATTCGGGCACTATAAAAATACAAAGTTCTTCTCAAAACTCACTTTCATCACTTGTTTAGCTGATTTTGGCTAATAATCTAAACATAATTATATAAAACAAATAATTAACGAATGTAATGAAACGATAAAATCAAGAAAGAAACCGGAGTTTATTCCTGAGCAGATCAATGCTCGACCAAAGGACCCTTGGAAGCGACTAAAGCCTTCCAGCTGGTTCAACCTCCCACCATCCCCTCCCTTTCTACTCCAGGCTCCAGCTTTTTCAAAATGTAATAAATATTAATTACCAAAACTTAATCGGTATAAAATAAAATAAATAAATTGCATGAAAGTTTTTTTTTCTAAGGTAAAAGAAAACAACATATAATAATATGGAATGCATTACATGAGTTTACAATAAATTTGTGTGTATTTTATGCGCATAAATGTATCAATTAATTAACCAGAATTTATTCCAGATACGGTGTTTAAATAATTATTCGCACTCTTAGCTTTTCAGAGTAAATATTAGACATATTTTTTATGGAAAAAAATAACTGTTGATTAACATTTGAGATTTAATTTATCCCGGTTAAATCGGATTCAAAAAAACATTTTTTAATAAAACTATGAACTATTGATTGTTTTATTTTCAATTTGAATTTCCCATGATTTCTATTATTATCATTTATATGAATTTAAAAAGAAAAAAAAGACAATAAAATGAACTTCGGAAAAATCAAGTTCCGTTTTCTGTTTCGAATTTCTCTAACAGTTTAGAATATGACATTTTATAAATATTTTTTCGTCTTTATTCTATTGATATAGTCATATTTTTAATAAAGTAGGTAGTATTTAAGTATGTTTTTTATCCACATACTAATCAAATTAATTTTATAGAAATAGGGACTAATAAAAACAATGAACTGACCATTAATATTTTTTCTCATCTGATGCTTTGTTTTTGTATAAATAAATTATTTCATTTTTGATCAGAAAAAGTCATAGTTCTTAAGTAGTGTCTAAATAATTTATTATTGTGAAGTATAATTAGATTTAGGAAAAAAACAACTTATTTTTTTCATAATTAATAATGAAGTGCTGTTTAGAAAAAAATTACCTCGCTAAGTTAACTCATTTTTGATTATTTTAAATAACGATAATAAAAATTTTTGTTTTTAATTTAATTTCGAAAATCTATCTGATACAATAATAGATTTTGTTGATCCCACTCTCAGACATGTTCCTGCATTAATAGTAAAAACTGAAATGATTTTCATTGTTTTATCAAAATATATATCAAAAATCAATACGTATATTCCCTCATATTTAGAGAAAACCTGACAATATTAGTTCTATTAATATCTAGATAGAACCTTCACAATATTAAAGACAAAATTAAAAAAAAAAATTAATTTTTTATTTTTATTGACTCCGTGCTATCCGAAGCTTCGGAAAGAGCACTTTCAATCTGCACAGGGCATACTCCGCCATTACTGTTGATTGCTTATGTAATAAAAAAAAAAAAAAAGTGTACTGGCACTTCAAAAATATTTTTATCACAAATTGTTCAATGTATCAACACGAAATTCTGTATTATAACCAAAACAGTGAAACATACTGTTAACCAACCTCAATCCCCTTGAAAACCAACAAATATTTTAGTATTTTTTTAAAGATTTAAGAATCGTTTATTTTATTTATCTAAGCCACAATGTCAAGGGTCTTATTGATGAATTACTGCTAAAAAAAACCACGGAATGGCACCGGGTTGTATGGAAACCATTTTATGAATGGATAATACCACTGATATTAATATACTTCACCGGTAATCCTCCTAGTGTCGGAAATTAAGAAAGTTGCTGACAGGGCGAAAAAGAATTTAGGAAAAAACGGTGGAATCAAAACAAGAAATTAAACTTTTATAAATGTGATTATTGTCTTGGCGCTATTGAAATTTTGTTGATGAATTAGAATTCTATAAATAAGCCGCATTATGAATTTTCAGTTCAGAAGTTAACTTCTTGTTATAAATTTAGCACTTTTGAGCAATAAAATTAAGTAGAAATATTAAATGGTTTCCATGAGAAAAGGGCAGTTTACTCATTGTCTAACAGAGGTGCTTTAGGTACCAATTGTTTTGTTGTTAAATCTCTATGTCGTTTAAATAATTTAATCGATGCTTCATATAATGCAATTTTTTTGTTATTATTATTATTATTATTAATTTACCACTCCTGGAGATATGTCAGTTACCACTACTTTTTACTCTAAATATATATCTTTTAGGACAATTGAATGAACTAAGATCTCCTGAATAAAAAATTTATAAGCTTAGACAAAAAAATAAATAATATAATACATTCTACATTACTGTAAAAAAAAGTTTCCATCTGTCCCTTGCATTTCTACAAAAGAAGATATGTACTATTTATCCACTATTGTTAAAAGCCCTTACCTGATGTTACAAATAAACCGATGCATTCAGTGAGATATTGTGAAAAGAATATTATCATTCTTTTATATGCCAGTAATTTATATTTGTGCAACCAATGATAAACCATGGCTTATTTATCTTATGATTTCATGGGGAATCCCGATGAGATAGTTTTAAGTGAGAGCATCATAATATAACTCAAGAGCAATTGAATATTGAGTAATGTTTATCCAGTATTTGAAGTTTATTCAAATTTTTTCTCGATTATATTCTATAAGAGAATTGTTTTTCTATGATTTAGAGGTTCCCAAACAGCCAACAAACAGCCTGTCTAAACGAATCAAATTTGTTTTACTATTTTTTACTTTCACTGACCGATTTATGGAATGAATAATAAGAGGGAGTATTATAATCGTGAAAAATTTCGAATTCCAGTTTTCGATGGAAATAGATGTTTTGAGGTCCCCACACTCAAAATAACCCAGTCTCATATATTGGTGTGTGTTTGTTTGTATATGTGAACAGACTAGCTCAAAAACGAAAAGTTTTGAAACTCAATATATATGATTATATTAAAAAAACAAAACATAAAAGTGAATTTTCATAGCCATGGAGAAATATTACCGCAACTTTCACTTACCATCCTGGAAGACGATAATTTTAAACAATAAATTTTTATTCATTAGTTGCTGTAAACATTCTTATTTTAGGGTTTCGAATATTCCATGAATACAAAATTTTAGTAAAATATAACAAAGTTGTGTACATATAAATACGATCAAGGGAGATCGGACACGCTCGGCCGTTTCCAAATTTCCAGTCAAAACTGCTGTCTTTATTTCTCCATTTTTCTTCTTTAGTTGAGTATCCAAATTCTTCATAGTTCTTATTTGCTTTCAACAATCCTAAATGGTTAATTATTTTTAATAAACAAAATTAAAGGATCTTCAGGAGAAGATTTTTTTATAATTCGGTACTAAAAGCCTGTAAAACTATTTCATTGAGGACAATAACTAGCTGATATTGGAGATAACTTGATATATCGAGTTTAATCTACATCTTTAGGGCCGGTTTTGAGAAAATTTTAAAAATGTGAAAAATAAATTCTATAAAGTTGGATTCTCGTTCAATCGATTTTTACTGGTATATACTTGTGTTAAATATGTAATTACAGTTTCATACAATTTTTTGTTTTTGAGAATCTGAACGTGATATGTTGGTGATCCATAAAAACCAACCGAAAAAAAGAATTATAGATTTGTTAATTATTTTAACTTACGAATAATTATATACTATTCCATTATAAAAATAAGAGTACTGTTTGCATTTTGGGTAGATGAATCATTCATTTAAGTTATTTTAGAAATTAGAAAGCGTAGAATGGAACTATAATTAGAAGAAAGGTACTAATGAGTCTATGAGCCTAAATTTAGATTAAATAGACTATTTTAACACTGAGTTAATTGCTTTCTTTCGGATATATTGGTTCAATACCTTTCAAAAATATTTTTCAACTTTTTATACTTTCGCCAAAGCTTATTCCGAATTTATCGAGTGAACACTAGAAATAAGAAGCATATTCTTGGCATCTCTTCTGAGATGTTTAAAAAAATCCCTGGTTTGTTTTATAGAAAATTTGAAACAGAATTTACTGCCCGAGTGGCGTAAAAATGACCGTAAAAATTTAAATAAAAGAAGAAAAATTAAAAATAAAATAGTTATAAGCTATTTGTTCTTTTTTTGACCGCCACCCTGACCATCTTTCTTTTATTTATATATTTCTATGTTTTCAATATTGTGCCCTTTAGATTTAAGGAAGCTGGGAGAATAATACATACAAAATAAAACCGCACAAACATATAAATTGCATACAAATAAATTACCTTAATCGATATTATCAGACTTAACAATAAAAAAACTAAGTAACAAATTAAAATGGTTTAAATGATGATGGTAATGAAAAGAAAACGGATAAGGAGTAGAAAATAAAATACGGGATATATTATTATTTTAAATTATTTAATTTTAGTAATTTTTTGTATAATAAAT
>NW_027106117.1:1002086-1003636 GCF_000696795.3 Halyomorpha halys | reverse complement strand
TTAAAACAAAACTTTTTTTAGTTTTTCTTTTTTTACAAACCAACAAACTAGGCTCAAATATTTAGTCTAGTCTGGCTAACATAAATCAATGGATCGACAAAAAAAAATATATAAATAAATAAAATGCTTGTAATACAAAATCTGATAATGATTTTTGTATAATTAACCCAAAACGACCTTTTCCCGAGCTTTAGCCTTTCTTAGTGGATGCATGATGTATGTTTATAGCACCAAGTGTGATGTAACTATATTAAAAAAATATTATTAATCAATTAAAAAGAATGTATAATTAATATTTATTATCAATCTTGAATTTAAAAGATTTTATAATAGTAAGATTACCATAAAAATAATGTTTGTTTGTTTTTCAGACCGTAACTGCAAAAAATTTTCTGAACATTCTTGAGGGAAATGCAGCAGCTTTGAAAAATGTAGGAAGTGGAAAAGTCCTTCAAAGGTAAGAAAAATGAGTTTTTAAGATAAACTACATAAAAAAAAATTAAATGTCAATTATTATTGAGGCATAGAGGGCGTATAATAATTATTTTTTGCATTTTAGTACTGAAAATGACACCGTTTTCATCAACTTTTCCGATCATGGAGGTACTGGTATACTTGGCTTCCCAAACACTTTGTTAAAGGCCAATGACCTTGTTGCTACCTTGAATAAAATGAGCAAAAACAATATGTTTGCCAAAGTAAGTACCAAGGATCGTTTCTTCTATTACACTAATTATAACAGCATCTCATAGCTTGAAAGATCATTTTTGTTGGAGTTTTTCCTAATAAACTATTTTATTTTTTAAAGTGATAGTGTCGTATGGACCACCTTCAGGGTTATACGAATGAAAGAAAAAATGAATATCAACATAAAAGTAGTTCAATAAAATAAAACAATCGTTTAAATTAAAAAATCGTATAAATAAAAAAAAAAAAAAGAAAATTGAATGAATAACAATATATGATTACAGGTTTGTTCCATGACGAGTTAATACTAACATCCGACTGGCGGACGGATGTTCACTACGCGTTTTTCTTTCTAAATTCTATAACCCGTATGCACCAACCAGTTTGATGGTACTTTTGAATCGTTGGATAAAACCTTATGCCCATCATTGCAGAATAAATTACTTAGTGATATATACTGTATGAACAGTACAAATATGACTTCAAACCTAATCATTATTCTCCTTTATTTTTTTAAACCATAATCACGGTAAACTATTCATTTTTATTACATCAGAGTTGTACAATGAATGTAATATAAATTATAACATTCTGAAAATAAAACTCTTTGTTTTCGTATTGACTCCAAAAAAGAAAAGAATAATGTATTAGCAATGATACAGTTACCTATTGTACAAGCCACGTTTGTTTTATTTTAAGCGTTATTTTTTTAAAGAAAATTAAAACATTAATAATATTTATTGTTTCTGAGAACACAATAAGTACCTCTGGAACTGAACTGAACGTTTTATTTATTGATAAATATTACAATCTGCCACAACAATTTATAAATATATAAAAAGACAAAAATAATACAGTAAGAT
>NW_027106117.1:992468-1002036 GCF_000696795.3 Halyomorpha halys | reverse complement strand
AATAAAAATAAAATAAGATTAAAAAATAAAATAAATAAAAAAAAAAAGTTTTCACATCTATCAACAGGTATCTCTAGACATTATATTATTTATAACTTTCCTTATAAAATTGTATTAATTCAATTATATAATGTATATGCATAATAAATTTTGATTATCAGTTGTGTTTTATTAAGCACATGAACTTTTTTTCCAGTTGGTCTTTTACATTGAAGCTTGCGAGTCTGGATCTATGGTTGATAATCTCATCAATCATTTGGACAATGGTAAATTTGTTTTTATTATAAAAATAAACCTATTTAAGATAGCAAGATTAGTTTAAATAACTCTTCATTTATTTTATTTTGTTAATGCTAACAGTTATTTTCAAATTAAAAATTCTTATTCGCAATCGACTGATATAAAAAAAAAATGTAAACATCTAAATTAAGATTCTCATTTCCTTCAAATCCCTTGAATAGTTTCTTAAGATCCAAACGCGCAGACAATAATATGTTATACATATATATATTTTTTAACAATTAAAAGCAGCTCTTTGAAGAACTCTCAGACTACGAGTTAATGCCGATTTATGGTTAAAACAATACCTTAGAAGGTAATAACATTATACTTCATTGGTAATTGACAAACTTCGCATACATTTATGAATAGAATCAAAACTAGACCAAAATCTCAAATCATCCACACTAGATGACAATTGCTGAATTCAGAATTCCTATTAAACGAAAAGGTAGTAAAAAAAGTTATTTATTTGTGTTATTTTTAGGAATCATTGATTATGAATCAAAAACAGGTTTTGGTGATATTTCAGTCGGACTTAAAGCGTTGGTTCATATTGTTTCATACAAAATTCAATATACTGACTTAAAGAAGTGGACAAAAGATCCTATGTTATATTATTTTACAATATTTTAACGTTTGTGGATTTTTTTTTTCTGGGAACGTATATCTGAAATTCATATCATTGATATAATAATAATAAATAAATATGGAATATTTCAGTTTATATTATACTAATTTATATAATATTTTATCAACTCGTGCATTAATAAATCAATTTACTTAAAATTATAGCTAATTACACAATATCATTTATAAACTCAGTAAGATAAACAGTAACTAATTACTGAAAATAAATAATAAAAATAATTAGCTAACATTTTTCAATAATTACTTCCTATTTAATTTGGAAAGAAGACAACTGTTGGTATTATTTTGTGATGATCAATTTTTTTTTTTTTTCAGTCTTTGTGAGTACCGCATCAGCCGCTGATGAATCTTCTTGGGGATGGTACTGTGATGACAAAAAATACGGCACATGCTTTGGAGACCTCTACAGCATATCATGGATGGAACGATTGGATGAGGTAATGCATATAAAATATTTATAGACATAGTATATAATTTTTTATACTCCTATCAATGTTGCACAGTGAAATTCAGATTTCACTTTGCTTGAGACAGAACACAAACAAATAACTGATAAACTTTAACACCAATCTACTCAAATTCATAATTTAAATTGACTTTAGAAGTAGGATTTTTTCTTTTTTATTTAATTTTTCTTTTATATTAGTTTTACTATCATAAAATATATTATGAGATGTCAATAGTTTTCTTTAAAATTATCTTGTCTTTGAGAAAGTTTTAGTGTGTTATTTGTTTTACTGTTTACTATTCACTAGTTATTAACTTACATGAATTTTTTCGAAAATGTTTAAGAATATAGGGTCAAATTATCTGCCAAGAGAAGAGATATGGTTCAGTTTCGAGAAAGAAATTGTGGCAAAATCCTAAAAATTTCGAAAAATATTTAATTGGCTTTGAAATGTTAAAAGAACCTCTCATGAAAGATTATAGACGATACGGGCCTTGTATGTAAGTTAGTGGTGAACCAATTTCAACCAGAGAATCTGTGACGGATATTTGGAAACGTCAAGCCTGCAGTCGAACATTACACAGTCATCTTCATACAACATTGAAACCAGTAGCCCGTCCCTATAAACTTTCGACCATATACTAAAGGCTTAAGCCTGCGGATCAAACCTGCAGAAAAACCAGCGCACCGAGCCCGTTGTCTTGTGATATGATTTTAACTACTGGAACAAATTTAATAGCTAGTAAGAAATGATGTATTGCAATGGATTCAGATGATTTTGGCGTTATTGGCAAAAAAAGAAATCTTTTGTTTAAATACTAAGTACCGTGTTATTTTCAAGATTCGATCTCTAATGTCTATTCTATAACATTATTTTAATCACTTACTTTCTATTTATTGGAGACTTTTAAAAATTATTTCACTAATTTTCAGCTCACTGACAGTGAAACATTATTTGACGATTTCAACGCAGTACGCACAGCAGTTACTAAAAGCCACGTACAAGTGTATGGAGACTACAAATTGGGCTTCTTAGAAAAATTCGGTTCTAAAAAGGTTCAAAAAGACGAATACCAAACAGAAAACTCTGTATCTCATGAGGTAAGTGTTCCTCTTACGGTACAAATGTTAACCTTTCTACTCTTATACATCATAGCTTTAAATTTAATACTTAATTAATTATATTTTTGGAGTACAGTCATTGGATACTTATTTTCAATAAAATCAAAAAGTTCTTCTCGAAGTTCAAAAACATATAATTATCAAATTTTATAGTAATAAACTCTCATATGAATATATATAAAATCTTTTATTTCAGCAAAGCAATGGAGTCAATAGCAGAGACATACCATTGTATTTAGCAAAGATGGAGTTGGAAAATGCAAAGGAGCCTGGAAGTATCATGTTAAAGAAAGAAAAATTAGAAAAAATGATCCAAGTAAGTTATCCATAGTAAAAATTGTATTAATATCATACTTGTAACCTTAGTCAGATTTAGTAAATATTAATAAAGACTGCTGACAATGATTTCTTATATAGCATAAATATATATAGCTATTGTAGCTGATTTTTCTTTATAATCATTGCTTTTTAAATCTATCATTAATTCTTATTTATTTTAATCTAAATCTCTAAGGCCCACTTCCTGTTATGTTTTTCTATAGGGACTTGTCCCTGAAACAATAATGAACTTCCATTCAACATCTGAAACTTTTTTATTTTAATTTCAAACAATTACATTCATTCCTAACATTAATTAAAGAAAAATCAATGTTACAGACATTAAATTAAAGGAGAGAGAGAGAGAGAGAGAAATACTTTATTTATCTATGCTGCCTAAATACATCAGATTGCTATCTCACACAACATACTTATCAATCCGTAATCGGACATATATAAATTACACATACGTATATTCAGATATAAAGAGATATAATAAACAATTTTTTTTTCCCTACAGTTTCCTTTTACAATCAATTTCGGTCTGTACAACAAATACAAATGTTTCAATTCATTCCTATTTTTCTTTCTCATTTCTGCTCCTCCAATTTCACCATTTCACAATTTTTTAATTCACCCGATCAACAAATTCGCTCTCCGGAATTCACCCTCCTAGATCCTCTTCAGTGACCCGCTAAACAAATTCAATATTAGACGGCAATGTGAAATCAAACCACCATTCATAGTCACAGCAGTAGATAGAAATCTAACACAATACTTACATATATTTCATAATAAATAGTTTAAAGGCAATATTATGTGTGAGTTTTAGACAGTTTTGATAACCAACAATTTGTTTAATACCAATTTTTATTTTAAATCATGTAATATTTGTATGTTTATACACTACAAAATGTACAGTATAATGTATAAGAAACGACATAATCACTGATTTCTTTCTAGGCTCGTTCATTTGCCGATAACTTGATGTCTAAAATTCTTGAAGTGTATACTGAAGGAGATGTTGAATCACAAAACTATTTAGAATCTGCAAGATTGAAGCTTAACTTAGATATGTTCTCCTGTTATGATGACTTGCTCAATGCCTTTGAAACTAGCTGCTTCAACATTCCTCAGGTAATTTATTTATTTTTTTAAACTTTAATATTTTTTTTACCACATTAGATCGGTGGTCATTAGTAAATTTTAAAACAGAATTGTGTAATAGTTTTCAATACTTTTTTAACATATACCTTTAGATATAGTAATAAATACTGCACTAAACTATGTATTGAAATTTTCATGTAAGAAGCATATAGAAACATTTATTTACTTATTCATAAATGTAATATATGTATAGGCTCAGTACAAAGTTTTACAAATCATTGATTTAGATATGGCTCTCTATATCTGGTAACCACAATATTACCATAGTAAACCCTTAAATACCTTTGAGGAAAAATTAAAACCTTTCTTTTAAAAATCAAACAGCCAAATATTTTAATAGAATAATCATTTGTCATCCAGTACAGTGGTGGGTTAAGGAATTTTCTAAGGGAGCACTCCTGAAGATCATGTGTATTCCATACACCGAATCAAAAATATCAATATAAATTAATATAGTTGAAATAACTTAATTTTTTTAATATAATTTAGATTTCAATTGAGTACACAATAATGAAAGCTGTGAAAAATTGTTTTTCTATGTAATAGAAAAAAGTTTTAAAAAATTCATCTTCCAGGAAGAGGTACCAATTAACATATTTTTATTTTTGGCACATAAAATTAAGGAATTATTCATTACTAACTTCTGTCAGATTGGGTCAGAAATAAGCTTTTTAGAATGAAAAATTGTTGTGTTACATTTTTTAGTTTTTACAGTTTTAGAGGGAGCCCTTCAGTTATTCAGTATTTATTTACTTTTATTTCAAGTCAACTTAGTTAAAAAATTTATTTCATAATGAATTTATTTTATTTTTTATTTAGGTATAATTCCTAAAATAAAATCGATTGATATCAGGGTTTAGTCATATATAAGCTTGCTTTATTAAGGTATAGTAAGCCTTTGTATGGTATAGTAAACGTTACTAGGGCACAGCATTCCTTCTTCAAATATTAATTATATTAGTGGAGTTATTTTTGAAATATTGGATATGATATAATTAAAGAGAAGTTGGTTGGGTGTGTAGTCAAGAAAGAAAGGTCCTGTAACTACTGTATTTAATGTGCCAAAGTTTTTACCAAACTTATTAATCTTCATCTGGGTGACTAGTCCCATCAATTATCCCTTAATCTCTGCACTATTTGACCTTACGAAGGTCTGCAACTTGGGCTGAAGCATTGTTTCACAGTTAAACACACAGTAAGTATAATACTGTATACTTAGTGTGTGTTTCCTTCATGACCACAGTCTCAACCAACTTCTGTCATTGTGTAACAAACTTTTATTGTGATAATTCAACTTTCATTATTTTCATAATACTTTAATAATGTGGTTATATATTTATAAATTTTATTTTTTTCAGAATTCATACTTGATGAAACATCTATACAAATTCGCTAACATCTGTTTGCGAGACATGACCTCCACTAAGGCTGTGACAGCAATCCAGACAGCATGCAGTTCTGAAATGGGAACAATAAATAATCTTGGTATTAACATTGAGTAAATTTTGTTTACGAAACAAATATTGTATAGAATGGTGTAAAATATACTAATATATATAGAATTAAATTGTATTATTTCTTAAATTTATCCTATATTCTGTACCTTTATTACTAAATTATGATCCTTTATATTACTAAATCTTTTCATTTCATCTTGATTGAGAAGTACAGTTGTATTTTCATACAATAATATCTATCACATAGCCTATTTTACTGTGATGTAATAACCTAGCTTGTCTATAGGTATCACTTTTCAAAATACTTGAAAGGCACAACATTTTTTTGTTGTAAGATCTTTATATCTAAGTATATTTGCCTTTTTAACTGCAATTCTTAAATTACAAATGATCAATATTTTGGGTATAGTGCCCATTTTCATTGCCTAAAACTAATTGCACTAAATATAATATAATGAGACATTACTTATCAATTTTTTAATACATTAAAAATTAATATATATAATATATATATTGTATGAATTTATCTAGTCATGTAAACTTAAAACATTATTGAAAAATGAGTAAATGGGCAAGCATCTGTATTACCTTTACCATGTTTAATCAAACTTTTAACTACACTCTCAACTGTTTCCAAAATAGAAAGATTTCCTAATTTTCCAGTTGCTACTGTTATAATCAAATTAGTAATCGGCTCATATTATTAATGCTTTCATTGTCTGAAAGATAGAATGTTATGATTTATATATAGTTATTAATCTGACTACTGAAAACTGTTTTGGATTGGAGTTGAAAAATTAAAAACCAAAAGTAATTATTTTACCAACATTGTACATTCTCTTCCTATGGAAACTAATTAGGGACTATTCACCGTTCCTTTAGAATAGGAGTTCCCAATCCATAGAAGTCTGCGGACTACAAAACCTGAACTATAACTAACTATAGTTGCTAAGGGAGGCTCCCCAAAGAAAATATTTTAAAATTAGGTTGCATAAAAGTTCATTTTGAGTCACTCTCATAGTGCATTTGCCTGTTATAACATATTTGTTTATTTCATCTGCATATTTTTCAATATTAATCCAGGGAAAACTAACAGATTCGAGAATACAGGCTGACAATATTTAACCAGAATGTGCAGCTCTTGGCTTTTGCTAACATTGACATCCGGTGCTCCTAACATATCAGAAAAGCATTTCTGCCACTGGTGGGTCCTGCAGGGAAACCTGGGATCAAGGTGAACCAGGAAAAAACTGATTACTTAGTGACAGAAGAGTAGCCTGGGCATTGTGCCATTTGAGTCCAAGAGAGTTAGAGTGCCAACTTTACTGACTATATGGGTTGGAATCCAGCCTGGGGGGTCGACTTTTATTCCAATGGCAGTGCTATGAAATGAAAACTTGATCCCCCAACATTGTTAGAATACGGTGGTACCGTTTAATCTCCCCTCTCTCCCAGTATGTCAGAAATGACTTAACAAACTGCCAGGGGACAATGACATGGAGGCTTTTGGAGAGCAAGTCATCAACTTTGTGTATTTGAAAGCTTCTAATAGCTCTTTCAAATACACAAAGTTGATGACTTGCTCTCCAAAAGCCTCCATGTCATTGTCCCCTGGCAGTTTGTTAAGTCATTTCTGATATACTGGGAGAGAGGGGAGATTAAACGGTACCACCGTATTCTAACAATGTTGGGGGATCAAGTTATGAATAACACAAACATAAGACTGATGAACTGGATAATTTTTATTTAATCTGGGTATTTTTTAATATCATGAAACTTTACCTATAAGACTTATAACTAAGTTATTAGTGAATGGATAGATTCCATCCTGGTACATAAGTCCTTCAACCACTAAATCTGGATCACACAATTAAATAGGCTGATCTAGGCAATAATTATACAAAATTTTGAAATATCCAGCTCATAATTTTTCAGATAAATTTTATACCTGTCACTTCTCGATGAACCCTAGTCTTCCTTCCTTAATTTTGAATGTATATATGAACCAACCTTTTCCCCAATAAAATAAGAATTGATGGAATTAAGACTGGCATTCCCCACTCTTAACACAAACAAAAAAAAATAATAATCATTGAATACCTATTTAGTACTCTCCAAAGTGTTAAAACAGTGTTAAAAAAACAACATAATTTTGTCCACTCAAACCTATAAGTAATAAATAATGTAAAATACATTACACATAGAAGAATAATAAAGTCAATTCATAAAAAAAGTGGTTTTATCGCAAAACAAACCCAAATCTTGACCACCAACTAGATAGTCATCATAAATAAACATTCTCATACTTCATAAATACATATAAATATAAAATAAGCCACCACAGTGATAAATTATTATTATAGTATACTAATTTAAATAAAAAACAGCAGAATAAAGATCAATGAACATGGAGGTATATGGAACAGGATATAATAGTTAATCTTTACATATATGTTGAGTACAATTCATGAAGACATTCTAGAATAAAAGACCCTTATCACAGCTTAATTGGATAAAAATGGTTAACAATATAAATTATTTTCCAAGTAAACATTTTGGGTCAGGTTTCTCTTTCCACAGAATCATCAAACTAAACTATACGTATATAACAATTGAACATCACATTTTAATTTATTTCATATTTCTCTAATTATCTATTGCTTATAAACCTTTTTCCCGTTAGCCTCAGCTAGTCATAGTTTGTAAGGTGAATTAAAAAATCAGGTAAAAAATTAATAAAATAATAATTAATGTGTATTTGAACTTGATACCTCTATGTGTGTTTCCCTTCTTCTTTCATTATTTGTAATAATGGTCTATTCATCATCAAATTTCTGTTCTAAGCTATATTAATGACTTATAATGAATTAATATTTTTTACTGTATTAACTAAATTTGTTATTAATGATATAACCATTGTATCGTTATATTTAATTTTTTTTTTATTACTTCAGCATGTAAGAAATCAGTTCCATAGATAGGAGTAAGTGGTAAGTGGTGGTTCAGCAACACTTCTATTGCTTCTTCCACTGAACGAGATACCTTTTCTATTTTTGAAAAATAATTCAAAAGAAATAAAAATAAATATAAACAAAAAAAAAATAATACAGGAGGAATAATATAAAGAAGCTACTAACACTTTATTGTCCTATTCTATCTCGGAAATGATACTTCTTCTTTGCTGTTCAACTCTTTGATGGCTAGGTGAGTGGCTAAATCAATTTGTGTGGACTTTTAAACCTAGGACCCAGGAAAAAACAACACACTTACACAAAAAAAAAAAAAAATACATATGATCCATATATCCATTTATTATATATATATATACTCAATCTCTTACAAGGTCTATCCACACTATCCATATAAGATTATACTTGGCTTTCATCAAGCAATTGCTGTGCATTGTAAACATTTTAATATTGAAAACCTAGTGCTGTGCACTCATCACACAACTTTCATTTACCACCCTACTTGGTTATGGTACACCAATCCTTGGTGTTTTCAACATAGTAACTTATTATTCTTATATTTATTTATTATTATTCTTATATATATTACATTAACATTATTATTCTAGATTGCAATACTTTCTCTTACTACGTTTCTATTCACAGGTTGAGTACAGTACTGTTATTACTATATTTTCGTGTTTCCAAAATTGTTGTGATAAGAGTCAAAAGATTGTGTCTATTGTCATAACAACCGTGGAAACGTAAGACGTTTATTTTTTCTTCAAGTTATTTATCAGAAATGTTCACGTGTTAAATTTATACAATCTTTATTACTACTAACAAGGAAAAATGGTTTATTATTACATAGAAACAACATTAAAGGTACTATAGAAAAACATTTTTTGATAATTCGGCATATTTGCCCTGACGGAGTATTCCAATTAGAGCTAGATCTAGCGATATGACCTGACTGTTCATTTAAATGACGTGATCGTCCGAGATATCTTTGAGAAAATGGTAAAATAAAGTGTGACATGTTGCTCGAAGCAATCCATCAGGTCGCCTTTACACAACAATGAATGCCAGTATAGTCGGCAAGGGAGGCCCGTGTGGAGTAGCTAGTCTCCCATCGGGCGCCTCCCCAGGTGGCGGATAGGGGGATTCTCACCAGATAT
>NW_027106117.1:977371-986313 GCF_000696795.3 Halyomorpha halys | reverse complement strand
AAAAAAAAAAAAAAAAAAAAAAAGTCGGCAAGGGAGGGAATAAATGGGAGGGCAAAAACCAGATTAAAAATTTAAATATTTGTATTTAGTGTAGACGAGTATTGATTGTAAAAGGAAAAGGTAGGGAAAAAAATTGTTTTCGTTATATCGTGTAAATATATGTATTGTATATATGTTCGATCATGGATTGATTGGTATGCTGTGTATTGTAGCAACTCAATGTATTTTGGGAGCATGGCTAAATAAAGCATTTACCTCTCAGAATCAACAAAAATGCAAAAGAGCTCCATGTAGAAAAGTGGAAAGCAATAGCCCAAGATAGGGAGGGGTGAAGAATGCTGGTTTAGGCGGCCAAAGTTCTACAAGGTCTGTAAAGCCAACCAATAGAAACAAAAACAATGATTGATTTGCCCTAAGAGACTACAATAATTCTAATAATCGCGAACAAAGTTCAGAATAGAACTTTTAATTTGCTCCTCCTAAATATTTTTCGTATAATTTATAATAAATTTGTTTTGCGGTTGTTTCTACAAATCTTGTAGATCTTCAGCCGCCTGAACCAGATTTCTGCTAGTGTTTTCCAGTTTATTCTTGATTGCATTTTAGTTGATTCTTTCTATCCATCTTGTTTTTGGCCTCCGACGTGGTCTCTTGCCAACTATTGTGGCTTTCATTGTTGTGTATAGGCGTCCTGATTGATAGCTTCTAGCCACATGTCCCGCCTGACTTAACTTCATATCATGAGATATTGACTGACCAATTTCTGCCAGCAGTTCTCGCAGTATATCAGAGCTGGCTTTATCATGGCATTGTACACCCTTAGCTTCAGATTTTTGAGGGTTTCAATATTCTTGACAGAGAGAAGAAGGCTCTGTTTACGCTCGTTATGCGCCTAATTTTTAAATATTATAAAAAATAAATTAATATAATGGAAAGGTAAACAGTTACAAAGTTTAAGTAGAATTCATGATTCAGTAAAGTTGCAACACTGTGTGATAAAAGCCATGACACAAGTTTTATCTCAAATACTCTGAACTGGAAAGTAGTTAGTTCATGGTTATCGAAATCTAATATTACAAAAAAAAAAACTTGAGAGGCTCTTCATAGTAACAATTTATATATTAATTTAAATGTAAACGTTTGTGACGAAACAAGTTTCGAGGAGAAATGAAGAAACAATTATTTCAGTTGTTCACTGTCAAGAACTGAAATATAATATCATGAGGAGTTTTACCACCAGCAACTTATTCATACTTATAACCTATATTCCATATTACTGCTAATATTCATATCTATTTATGATACAGCAGTTGGTCCTTTAAAATAATAACATAGTTGACAAATAGATGTTTGACACTCAGAAATTGTAACGGATTCTAGTAATTTAATTTTAGGAAATTGGATTCTAAATATCCAGCCTCACAAAAAAAACCTGTTATTAAAGATACAAAAAAAAAAACGCATGGTCTGTATTGAATATACCTCATGTTCAAAAGTACTAAAGACCAATAGGTTCCTAGTTATCTGCTATTTTTTTTGCTTTTTCAATCATATCTGTGGTTCTGCACGAGTGCCGCACAGTGGTGGGGAACGCATAGTTTTCTGGTCATGGCTTCTTAGCCCAGATATTCCCCTATGTATTCAATGTCCTTTTTTTTTTTTTTTTTTTTTTTTTTTTGTGGTGAATGGTTGGTCATGTTTGTTGGTAAGAATACCGCGAAATAAGTTTTTTGTGTCTATTTATATTCAAGTTTAGATTCCAAACATCTCACTCTACTATCCAGCAATGTCATCGTGTGTTGGATGTGGTCTCATCCTCTTTGGAGCGCGGAATGTACTGCGCGGAAGTCTTTTTCGATGTAGAACAGGCTATTGACCGAGTCTGTAACCCGGGGCTGCTTTACAAACTCCATAAATTCCTATCTCCTACATACTTTCTCATTATCCGTTCCTTTCTCACTGATAGCTTATTCAAAGTAAACCATAATTGTTCCTATTCATCCCTCTTCTATCAGTCCGCTGGTGTTCCTCAATGTAGTATTCTCGGTCCCATTCTCTACACTGTCTATACAGCTGATATCCCAACCACTCCTAACACTATCCTCACCACTTACGCTGAAAACACGTGTCAATAATAACCATTTAATTGCATCCCAAACTCTCTCATACCCCATATCGCAACCCTCGAAGAATGGTGCCGTAATTGGAGGATCTAAATAAATCCCAACAAATCCTTCAAAGCACCTTTACCCTTCGTCGTAAACATACAGACTGCCCTACAGAATCCTTTGATTACGTTGCTCTTGCCCCTGAAGAACAGATTCGGTATCTTGGATTACATCTGGACAAACGACTAATCTGAAATCCTCACGTAAGACTGAAAAGACAGGAAATTGCTCGTCGATTTCGACTATTAAAGGACTTACTTAACAAATGGTCTAAACTATCAATTCAATACAAAAGACTGATCTACATGACAATTTTAAGACCTATCTGGACATTCGGAGTTGAGCTTAAGGGCTCCACTAAACCTTGGAATTCCTCTCGTATCCAATCCTTCCAATCCAAAATATTTCGTATAATCCTCAATGCTCTTTACTTTGTCACAAATAAAATCATACATAAAGACCTTAATGTCCCCTATGTAACAGATTTAGCCCGGACCAGATATCATTCCTTCCATTACAAGCTCCCTAACCACCCAAACCCACTTGTTTCTAATCTTGCTTCCTCTTCCATTCCTGACACTCCTCCAAGGCGCTTGAAAAGAAAATGGCCACGAGACCTGCTAATGTAAAAACGTCATTAGAGTTCTACCAATGAGAAGTTTCTCTACACGCCTGTATCTCCCTTATCCAATAAATTTATTTATTATTATTCATAAATATTATTTTCACTTACGTTTATATAGAATATATAGTGTGGGAAATTATTACAATCAAAATTTACAAAATCTGTAATTTGGTTTGTAGACGGAAAAACACGTTTTGAGGTCTCCTGAGTCCAAAGAACCCAGTCTCACAAAATGGTCTTTGTGTGAGAGTGAACAATCTAGCTTAAAATTAAAAGTCCTTTGAAACTGAAATTAGATATTTAAGACCGGCATATCTCTGGGATGTACGCTGTTAAAGTGTGAGATAACACTTGCTCAACACGCTCAACATTTGCTGCAACGTATTGATAAAATCGACTGTCCGGAAGTGTCACTTTTATATGGTTGATTATCTTAAAAACAGCTCTAACCATTTTAATTAAATTCAGTACATAATTATATAATCAAGTGGTATTTAGTATCAGCTAGATAATTAAAAAAAAATTTCCTCCTAAGTAGCTATAATTATATTCATTTGAAATTTGAACGATTTTATATTGTTAAAAGTAATAAAAAATATATATAAATATGAACTATGAATGAATTTGATACTTAATTAAATGAGAAAAACGGAGAAATAGATACAGCAATTTAAAATGGCAAGTCGTATACAGCCGAGCGTGTCCGATCTCTTCCGATCGCAATCTTACGTACACGGTTTTGTTATGAGTAATTTATATATGTCCGATTACGGATTGATAAGTATGCTGCGTGAGATAGCAACCTGATATATTTAGGCAGCATAGATGAATTAAGTATTTCTCTCTCCCTATTACACTGTTATATTCTTGGTAGAAAAAAGTTGATATTTGCACCTGGAGAAACCCTAAATTACGCACTTTGTTTAAAATTGTCACCTTCGCGCACTACACCAAATATTTCCAGTACATATCTTTATCATCATTTTCATGTTTACCCTTAGAATACCCAAATTATAACATAGGTTCGAAATTATAACAATAATACCCATCTCTTTAAATATTTGTTTCTTTTACAGTTAACCTAATGAGGTTAGTGGACTTAAACAATCTTCCTCGAGTATGAAATGTTAATTTTTTCAGTCCGATTGACGTATATGTTAACTGATTTGTTCGTACGTGTCACAGCTTGTTTTAAAGCTTAAAGTATTCCTCAATAAACTCTTTAAATGTTGCAAACAGAATTATTAGTGAAATCAGACAGGTAATTCCTTAGCGTGTTCAAACTTCTTCAGATTTATATATTAGTGTAGATTAATTATAAAAGAATACTCCGGCTCAGATATGATCTTTGTTACGTCACACACTCATTGATAAAAGTACACTCAAGTCATGAATTTCTCTGATATTTTAGTAAATATTTTAAATCATCGACTTATCAAAGACATGTGATTTTCATCAAACAAAGAGTGAAGAGTCTTGAAGTTTTGTGATATTTTGATAATATTTTCAATCATCCACTTATCAAAGGCATGTGATTGTCATCAAGTGGTTTCGTTTCCCACTTCTTTTGACGTTTTAGGCGCAAAAAATGGAAGCAAATAGCACTCAAATCCAATCTAGAATGTGTAATCCTTAAGAGATGAAGACAATTGAGAAAGCGACAAAAGGTAAATATCGAGTGCTCGGAGCAATAACACAAGTCATATGATGTATTTTTTTCTGTTTATCTAAAATTCGTATTTACCTTAATTACCTTAATAATATTATATATTAAAAAAAAAATAACAAAGGGTTTACAAGGGGAAACAAAGGGTTACTTAGCACAATATTGTAAATTTCTTCATTATTGCTGCTTGTCTATTCATATGATTTTTTATTTATTATTATCATTAAATATGTTTAAATGTGATTAAACTTTCAGGAAAATATATTACTGTTTCTGTTCTGCTATTACGAACTATGTTAAACACTTGAAAAGTTTTTTTCTAACCCCACAATAAGTCTTGTATATTTTCTTAAACTGAATTCACCTCTGGCCTCTTAATTTATATATCTTGCTTCAATGATAAGGGAGGTAAAAATATTATGACATATTTAAAAACTCCATTTGTGGATTATGTGAAATTAATATTTCTTGTATCCTTTAACTGTTCATTATTTCATTATGAATTCATTAGTTCATTATTATTAATCAACTAATTGTAAATTTATATCATTATTAATTATTTTATACATAACCTTTTCATTTTTTTGAGACTAGTTATTATTGAATAAATAAAATAAATTGTGTCAAATTTAAATAAAACACTCTTTATTTCTTTTAAAAGCCCAACGTTTCGGCCAATCCGAATTGGTATTAAATTGTATTTAATACAATTTTACACTCGCATCAATAATTTAAAAACGTTTTTAGTTTTTAGAAAAATCAATAACTTCTTTAACTAAAACTACTAACTAAAATTTCTTTTTTAATTAGAAATTCATTTAACACTATTATACCTTGTTATAAAAACAATAATTTTGATTTATATTTATATTATAAATAACAAAATTGGCAGATAAATAATTAGAAAAGTGACAAAAATTAAATATGTATAATAATATTAAATTTAATTGTAATTAAAAGTTTTAATATTAATCTGAAGAGTGACAAAATAGGGTAATTTTGGCTGAAATTGATGAACTGGGCTGATAGCCTGCAAAAAGTTTTTAAATTATTGATGTGAGTGTAAATTTATATTTAAGATTTTAAATATATATTAAATATATAAATTTTAAAAGAAATAAAGAGTGTTTTGAGACTTACATTGTATACAATTTATTTTATTTAATCAATACTAACTAGTCTCAAAAAAGTGAAAAGGTTATGTATTAAGTAATTAATAATGATACAAATTTACAATTAGTGGATTAATATTAATGAACTAATGAATTCTTTATAAGTTTGAAATGAACTTGATTAAAAATAAGAATACAATATAAAATATAAGAAATAATAAATATAAATTTTTACTACAAACGGTAATATATATAATACAATATGTAACTTTATATCTAATATAAAAAAGAAAGGACAATTAAAACTAAAGAACAGTTAAAGGACACAAGAAATATTAATTTCACATAATCCACAAATGGAAAGTTTTTATTGTTTTTAATTATGTCATAATATTTTTACCTCCCTTATCATTGGAGCAAGATATCAAAATTAAGAGCCCAGAGGTGAATTCAGTTTAAGAAAATATACAAGCATTAGCCAAATTATTGTGGGACTAGAAAAAAACTTTTCAAGTGTTTAACATAGTACGTAATAGTTGAACAGAAACAGTAACAAAAAGTATTTAAACAAAAATTATTACTCACTTCTTCAAGTACATTAGGTTCTTTTAATTATTTTTTTTTTAACTTTTATTTTCATTTTATTTTGTATTTCGTTAACTGAATTATTAGTTTTATCGCTAGAGATTAATTCATACTGTACTGTTCTTGCTTTTAAATCGTAGAATCGTCCGCAACGCCCTAATAATCAAAAGTGTAACAAATAAATTTCATGTATGTGTTATTTTGGCACCGACCGATAGCTGTTGTCATCTGGTAGGATCATATTGGATCCACTTTTCTGGAGAAATAAAAAATAAAATAAAATAAAGTAATTATTTAATAACTATGTCGACAAGACGACTGTTATCAGACTAATTGGATACTGCGCGTGCGCTTCAAGTTAATGTCAAACTGGTGTTTTATTTATGCGAGATGTCAGGAGCAGTGTAGATTGTGATAGACTCTAATTACTTTATATGTAAAAGAGATAGAAAATATATTTATGCACAAACTTGTCTTAGAGTTTGTCTTCCGACAACTCTATTCGAGTGCTAGAGAGAAGATAATCTAGAGCAGACTGTTTCTTATCTTTGACACGCTGGTTATTTATGCTTAGTCTAAAGAGTGTAAGATAGGAGCTTGGTAGAAGGGATTGTATCTAGTTGGGAGGTTTGAAGCTTCCTGGATTCTTCTAAGTTTCCAGGAAATAGGAATAATTAGGACCAAGGCCGTCGGCACATTCCCTGAATAGAGAGAAATGTTTTATTGACAGTAAGCAATGCTGCCGAAATACAGTGGGTTGCTCCGACACAGCATATTGATCTATCTAAAAGACAAATAAAAAAAAAAAATATAAACGAAATACATTGGTACGATGTTTACAATTTTCGTTTTTTAATAACAAAACTACATTAAATTTGATATTTTTTTGTATTTATTTCTTCTTCCTTAGTTATTAACACTATATACTTAATCCTCTCATTACATCCCACGCATATCTCATATTCCTCATTTCTGGTGATTTGTCACTAATATTGAGTTTACCATATAAGTTCTATTATAAATTTATTATAAACTTCTTTCAAAATTGATACTTTCAGTAATCATACACATAAAGAATAATTAAGAAACAATAAGAAAACGGTATAAATAACAAAAAATGTAGAAATTAATTAAAATAACAATAAGTAATAAAGTTGACATCAAATAAATAGATTAAAGGCTAATAAATGATTTAAAATAAATGAATTAAATAAAAATAGATAAAAGAAGTTTAAAACCAATAAATAAGATTACAATAAGTTAAAATAAATTAGTTAAATAAATAAATAAATACTAGACTAATTTCCATCCAGGTAATAGTCCAGGTGATCCAAAGGAGTCCAGAATATATTCAGCTAAGATGGCGATATCCCAAGTCTTCTAAAAAGCTCCAAGTACTATTTGGAATTGTTCTGCGAGACCCGAACCAGAGGCCTCTCACGGCGAATACTCTCTCCTAAGTTATCGCTGAAGTTTTCTTTTTGAAAAGAAACACATTTTTTATAGATTTTCTTTTCTTCTACTTCATCCGCCTGATCGATGTCACTTCTCATATCGCAACGTTGGATCCAAGACCAGAGCTGAACCTCCGGCACAACTATATCTGCGTATCTAGCAGATCCGTCGGCGTCAATACAATATACCTTGTTGAAGTAGGTGTACTCTTTTTCCCTTTAGAAGCTTTATCAATTCGTGTTTGACTTTATGGTGCCGGCGTGTTATGAGGAGGGAGTTGATAGGGCATTTTCCAAGCACATGGGCTGGTGTTTGTGTGGCCGCATTTACGACTGAGTACAGCCTTAAACGAGTACAATACTGCTGTGTTAGTAAACCAGGATTGTGTAACTACAGTTCTGAACAATAAGACTTTCAAGTGACCGTTTCACAGCTATGAAAAAGGCAGGACGTACCCATTCTAAAAAGGCATGAGGATGTCAGGAGGTGCACAAATAACTAACAATAGATTCGTTGCATCCCTCCTAAATTCTTAATCATTGTGATGTAATGTAATAACTATTCTATTTATAGATTTATATTATAGAAATAATGAATTTATGAAGCCACTAGCTATTATAGGATAAATTCCGTGTTAACCATTCTTCGTGACTTTTATGTTACAATATACAATGATGTACTGAGTTAAATAAAAATTGTTAAAGTTGAATTCACCTCGATCGCCGCCCTACCTGGAACCACCATATCAACATCAAACTATCTCAAATCTACGTTCAGCAATGCTATTTCATATCCAAATAGAAAATATAAATTAAAAATAGAAACAGCTATTCTTATTTTTAAAACAATTCTCAGGCCACTGATGATGTACGGCTGTGAAATCTAGGGAGTGGGATCCTTCGCGAAAAGGAAAAAAAATAAAATCTTTTCAAAATAAAGTCGTAATAATTGCTGTGGATGCTGCTTGGTTTGTAAGAAACAGCCAATTGCATAGGGAATTACAAATAGAGACAACAGAGGATTACTTCAAAAAAGGGTTCATGAAGTTCCACTCCCAGTTACCTACAGTTGAAGGAGCAGTGACCAACAACTTGGGAAACCCAACCACAACTCGAAGACTAAATACTAGGCTGCTGCAGGACATTCTGTTATAAATTATATATTTATCAGTTCTGTTATTGTTTCTAAAAATTTATTTTGTCTTAATTTCTTTTTTTTTCTCTTCATCTTTTTCTTAAATTTACTGTGTTTTTTTCCATTAGAAGTCAATTATTTTGTTAAATCCATAAATGTCATTGTTTTTGTTATTAACTTTACTTTGATCATTTATT
>NW_027106117.1:962665-971853 GCF_000696795.3 Halyomorpha halys | reverse complement strand
CCATGTAAGGCCCGCCAGGGGGATCTGGTATTGAATAAATAAATAAAGAAGGCATACAGCTGCTCTGAATATGTAATTTCATGTAATAATACAAGAGCCAGAAAGAAAAAAGGCAGTTATTTAACCCCAATTTTTGATTACTTTAATGAAAACTTTGTATAATTACTAGACAAAACTGATGAGTCTGCCAAGTATAGGTAGGGGGAACAAAAATGGCGGCTGTTTCAAAACCTTAATTTTTCATTCGGAGTTAAATGTCTTAAAAACTACTAACAACAATAATCTAAAAGAACATTATTTAAAAAAGAGTAAATTTTCTGAAATATTAGCCCTAATAGATCTATTTACATCCAATAGTTCTCGAGATATAACTTTTTAAAAAGCAACATTTCTTAAAAATGTACTGAAAGATTAGTAGTTAGTTAATTTATTTTAAGAAATCTATGTCTCAGGAACTATAAGACCTAAAGATGTCTATTAGCAATCAAATTAAAGCTAGTTTAACGCACTATAAAGTAGTTTATGGGCTTATTACCTTCGTAGGAATGTTTGTTTTCATGATATTTCCTAAAATAAATGGATTTATAGTTGTTTAGACAACATGTTTGATTTATGAAAAACTTTATATCAGAAACCATATGACCTACATATGTCTACAGTACTCAAATTAAAGCTTGTTAAATTAACTATAAAATAGTTTATAACGTTTATCTTTGCAGGAGTAGTAATTTTTATGATATATGACAAAATAAATTCACAAACTGTTAATTTCTAGTAGTTCGTACAAAATGTTTGATTTTTGAAAAATATATCTCTAGACCCATAAGACGCAGATATGTCTGCCAGCACTCAAAATAAAGGAAACTTAACTAACTATTAAGTAATTTATGACACTTATCTTCATACGGGTAGTAGTTTTTATGATATTCGGATATGAATATAAATTTGGCAAATCAAACTTATTGTCTAAACAACTATAAATCAATTAATTTTAGCAAATATGATGAAAACTACCTATGCTAAGACGATAAACGTCATAAACTACTTTATAGCTTATTAAACTAGGAAAACTGACTAGGAACTACACATAGTTTTCATTAAAGTAATAAAAAATTGGGATAAAATAACTAACTTTTTTTAAATCGGGTTTTTGTACTTTAAGCTCTCATTTGTATTTCCCACTTTGAAAATTTGGTAGCCCTTGTAAAATCACCCATTTTGATCTCTTACCACTTGTCCTATAGGTAAGATGCATTAAAAAAACACTGTCTGACTCTAATACTTCGATTTTAGGTTTGATAATTTAAACCCTTACACATTTCCTCAAGATATAATTTTTTTTTTAGGGGTGAAGTTTGGTTGGAAATTGAACGTAACAATCAAAACACTTGAATATAACGAATAATGATTAAAAATAAGATGATGAAACGATCGAACAATTATGAAATTGTAATTGATTTTACACACTTAATTATTATGAACCTGTAAACTTAAAAGAATTGCTTTCGAATAATCACTTAAGATTAGATTGATGTTGTTGATAGCCGAACAAGTATGTATACATGTCTGTGTATATATATCCCAGACACATTAACGATCTTACACATTCGTCGGCTGGAAATGAAAGGTACGCATTGAAATTTTCAATTTTCTTCTCTGTGTATTTTTCTATCATAACTTTGGTAATTAATTCATGACAAAAGATATCGTCTTTATTAATCAATGTGATTGGTTATAATTTTTTTTTAAAGATTCTTTTATTTTTTTTTTAATTGTTTAATATTACGATTTACCGATGAAATTACAACTTCTGTAAAACTGGTTTTAATTATTTACATGAAACTAGGGACCTATTTTAGTAAACTTGGATTATTTATTGAGGAAAATGATTAGGAACAGGAAGTATTTTTTTTTTTTTTTTTTTTAGATTTTAGTCCTTAGGTCCACATTCCTAGCCACAGTAGCCCAACAGTCTCCTACTTTTTGGACTATCTCATCTCACCACCTTGTAATTGGTCTTTCCTTCCTTCTCTTGTGTCCCCTTGGTATCCATTTAGTTGGGCTTTGATATAAAGTATTTAATGTATAGGTCTAAACATTCCGGAAAATCTCCAAGCGGTGATCTCTTAACAGTAGTTGGCAGCTGTTGCAAGAAGATTCGGTTTCGAAACTTAAGCTTCTCGGAACATATTTATAATTATTAAACAATTTTTTTATAATGATTCTATAATAAAGGCTGTTATTTAATATATGGACTTTTAACGTTGAATATTTCAAATATTATTAAGGAGAGCTTGAGACTTAAATGGATACAATTTATTTTATTTTCATAAAAAATGTGTTACTATTATCATAATATCAATACGCAATTTCTTACATCAATAGTATTTTATTTTATAATTTAAAAAATTATTAATATATAATTATGAGCTATGAAAATTTTAAAAATTAATTGGAATTGCAGGGATAATTTTTTTTTTTACTTCAGCTCTTTTCTTCGTTTAAATTAAAAGGGAAATCCAAATTACGAAACAATTATAAAAGTTTCTCCATCTGTATAATATTTAAAGATTTTATAATGAGTTGAGAATTTTTTTTTTTTTTTATGTTGTTTATTGCTATTTACAACTGTACATTATAATACATTTAGTAAATCTGATCTAAGTTAAATTGGAGTGTTACAGGCGTGTAGAGAAACTACCCATTGGTAGCACTCTAATGACATTTTACATTAGCATGTCTCGTGGCCATCTTCTTTTCAGGCGCCTCGGAGGATTGTCAGGAATGGAAGAGGATGCAAGGTTAGAAACTAGGGGGTTTGAGTGGTTAGGAAGTTTATAATGGAAGGAGTGATATCTGGTTCGGGCTACATCGGTTATATAGGGAACATTAAGGTCTTTATGTATGAGTTTATTTGTGACAAAGTAAGGAGCATTGAGGATTTTATGAAGGATTTTGGATTGTAAGGATTGAGTTGAGAAATATAATTTTTTTTTTATGCAAGTTTTCGAAGTAAAATAATTTGCGTGAAAAATATAACTATCCTTAAAATGAGAATATAAAATATAAAAAAATATACTAACACTTAAAATGAATCGATCTTTCGTACTCATATTCATATTAGAATATTTTTTTAATATTGAGCTACTGTACTTCTTGCACGATCTAATTCATTGTTATAAATAAAAGAAAACATAATAACTTAATTAAAATACAAAATTTCATTATATTTATATCTTCTATTAATATAATATAATAAAGTAAAGGTAATTACTTTTATATATTTGTAAAAATTGATGAATTATAAAAATATTATATAATTATCGTTTCCTTCATTATGAAATTCTGTTCTTTTTTTTTTTTTTTAAATAAAGGTATGTTTTCAACATGGAGTCATCCCAAAACGTTGAAAAAACCTATCATAAATTAATAAAATATATGATGACAATGGTTGCTTAATTTTGTTCAACTAATTGTAACCTCTGTTAAATTAATTTATACTTATTTGAAAATATATATATATATATATATATTGTTGGCTGAAAACATTAATATTATTCAACTATTCCCTTATAATTAAAGAAAATAATACTTTTAGCCCATTATTTCACAATTCGTGATGAGCAACGGGGTGTGTTTTATCAGAAATAAATGAGTAGAAACCGAGAAAACCTATCACCATGGTTTGCTTTCTTAGAAGTAATACAATTCAAAACTCAAATTTTACTAAGCAAATGTTACTTATTTAAATACTATTTATGATCCTGTAAATATAAATATAACATAGATGAAAAACAAGCAAATAAACAATTCTGTATCACTAGAAAAAAAATTCATTTTCGTCTGTCCATTTCATTTACTTCAGTTCTGGTGTGGTTGGAAATTAAATTATATATGTTTATTATTAATTTAGAATGACACTCGAGAGCTAGTGTAATGAACAGACTATGGCAACAAATTGTTTTTCAACTGTCAACATTGTCTTTGTATAGTTGCTTGAATACGTTGCTGAAGTTGCAGGGATTTAAAAATTAACATTTTCACTAATAAAGATTGTTTTTTAATTGTTTAGTTTTTCATTTGAAGATTAAAGCATCGAAAATTCATAAATATTATACTTCATAATAAATCTTTCATTCTTATGTGGTAAAACTATAATAATGAAAATATATCATCTACCCATACATATTATGTTACATAAAACATCACATTAAAATTTACCTTTGAGTATTTTTAGTGTCTAAATTACTTATCGACTTTATAGTTTCTAAAGCCTCACGTAATTCCCCATCATTTATTTATTTTATTTTTTTAACTGTCAGTTTATATTCAGACATTAAGATCACTGCATACAAATGTAACAAGACAACAAAGATACTAATTTAAGTCAAATTGACCTATAATTATTTATTATATTAATACTAATGCTGTGATCGGCCATCTTGATATTTACATCAGGAGTAATTCGATTTACAATTAAATGTTTCACGAATATTGACCGAAATAAGATACATTATTTTATTCTATTCTACCTAAAAAAAACTTCTCAGGATCGGTGAATTTTACATCAATGGTTTTCATAATTTGTTCATCTATTTTCAAACTATTTAGTCCCCCATAAAACTTATAAAAATCAAAATATCTGTTTCGCTTAATATTAAAATATACTTCTTTGATTCGTTTTGTATTTTTTTTTTCTCTCGATCGCAATGTGGAACTTTCCAACGAATATGTTGATAAGCCATTATGCAATTCCTATTATCAATCATGCTTAAATTAAACTAATTAAAAAATAATGTATTATGTAATATGCAGTTGTAAATTTCAATAAAGTTATTAAAAAAAAAAAAATTGCACCTGAGTGTGAATGATGAATGTTATGGATCAAGTACCGAACTCAAGACTCTTGAGTTATATATTGGTACAGATTTTTTAATCCAACTCAATACTCATAAAACCATTTTGCACAGAAACTCAATACACTATTTTTTTAAAAATTGCTTTTAGTAATTTATCATTTATTTCATTACACTCTTTCTATGTTGCATAATTGGCACTAATGACTGCATAATTGCTAATCGATATAATCGGTGGTGAGTTTAACTTATATTAAAATATATAAGATCTAACAGATATTTGTATTTTGAAAGAAATAAAAAGTTCAAAGTTTTTTAGATATAATAATGTGTAAAACAAATACTGGATGATATTTAATCCAGTATACATTATGACAACTAATTACCAACAAATTTAATTTTAGTTATGGCATACCTAATTTTTGTTGATTTTCATCAGTTCGTCGAAATCAATGTTTTTATTTTTTTAAGTCCTATGTGGGATAAAGTTTGTTGGAAAGTACGTGTGCTTCTAATTATGAAAATATTGTTTTTAATTGTTGACACTGGAAATTTATTTTCAGGCTGTTCAGAATAAATACTTGTTTGATTTTCGTCATTATTAATTAAGCATTTAACAGAAAATTGATTAATAAATTTCAGGATGCTCAAAGTTTTATATTCGTAATGATTTTCAAATAAACATTTATCGACTTGACCAATACTGTTTAAAACCAGGTGTAAAGACATTAGTATGTCTTTAAACCTAGTTTTAAATATCTTGTTCAAATTAACAAATCCCCTAGGTATTTATTTTCTTAATTTAAAATCAAATTTAAAATATTTTTTTCAATTTTATTATATTTTTTTCTGCAATGCCGATAACATGGCAGTGATTTATTATTTATATTTCTTATTTTTGATTACATCTATATTTGAATACTTCTCATTTCACCAAACAAATCATTAAAATAATCTTTGATTTATAACTTCATTAAAAAAAATACCCATAGTACCAATTTCAAACACATTTATGACCGAAAAATCTAAAATAATAGAAACAGTAGATAATAATCACAAACATAAAATAATATAATCAATTTATATTATCAAAAATTTAAACAATATATGTAATTTACAAACTGATGTGAAGGTATAAACATATATTTTGCAAATATTATTGAAAAACTAAAACTCTGGAGTGATACGAATTAAAGTTTTAAACTAAACACATTGTAGCAGTACTGCAACCTTCCAGACTTCCAAACAACAAAACTATCACCGCCTCCTCTAAATTCCAACCCTTATTAAATTTATGATGTAGAGTATTGGTGGTCTAGTAAATTAAGGCAGCTGAGAAAAAATGTAGATATGTAAATTATATGATGGTTATATTTAATGTTTTAGGTTCACAACTTCATTTTGTTTTATATAAGATGTATAGTTTTATTATTGGCTAGAGCTCAGATTTTCTTAAATTTCTTTCTTTTTTTTTTAAGTTACATAGTTTATCTTCTTATTTAAAAACAATTTTGATCCTTTTCTCAACTCTTCTTTCAAATTCTTCTTTCTAGTTTGCAAAGGTAAATGATAGAAAGAAAAGTGGTTAATAAAAGTTTTAAATTTAGGATAAGAATTATATAGAATCAATTAAATGGGACAAAGGCAATTAGCCGGCAATTTTAAAAATTTTAAAGGAAAAAATGAAAACAAAATAGAGGTATCCTTGAAAATGGCTTAAGTGGTCGAAACGTTGGAAGTTTAAAATGAATAAAGTTGAGAAAAAGGATCAAAATTGTTTTTAAATAAGCTAAACCACTCTCAAACAAATATATTAATAAAAAATTATCTAGTTTATGTTCTTTTAAGCATCCTCAATAAAGTGTATTTGATGAGTGGAAGTAAATTGCTTTTTTTATTTCATAATAAATATACAAACTAAAGGTAATAATAGTATAGTATTAATAATACTTGCAGGACTAAATATTAGGCATGGACTTCTGATTTAGTAAGCCTAGAAACATAACCTTCTCTAGCTTGGAAGTTCGATTCCATGCATTTGTACTAGAATGTGCAAATTAATTTTTTGTTTCTAAGGATGACGTGTTAGCCGAAACGTAGAACATTTTGTTTATTAATTAAAATGAATGAAATACTCTTGACTCTAAAAAATAAAAAAATATTTCTCACAACTGCATTATCTCTTATCAAAAAGATAATTTAAAAAATTTATATATATAAATAATGAGAATTAAGAGTTAAACAATTTCTTGGAAAATTTGTTTTTTATATTTTTATATTTTTAAAAGTCAGAATAATACGGTTTGAGGGGCAACCAAGTATTCTTGCGTACATGGTCAGACAGATTTTGTTTTAAGAAAATGCAGACACAAGTGCTTTTAAATCACAAAATATCTTTGTTTGGGAATAATTACGTTACTAAGAATACGTAAGGCTATATTTTAATGAGATGTTATATTCATAGTTTAGGTAGAAAATATATTTTAATTATTACCACTCGTCCAAGCTATAATTAGTTATTAATTATACTTATAGATTAATTAATTTGCAAAAAAAGTTATCATTAACATTTAACTTTTCACAGGATATCTGTCAATCTTGTGTTTGGTCGCGGGGCTCAGCTTCGCTCTGAGCGAAGACGTCCTATTTGGACCAAATACTTGGGCTGTTCTGGTTGCTGGTTCTAGTGGCTGGTACAACTACAGGCATCAGGTATTTCAATTTTATGAAATGAATAGTAATTAATTAAATTTCTAACCAACTTCTGTAATAACACTAAATTTACAAGAAGAAATAAACATGTTGTCCTTTACCAGTGATTTACAGATATTGTAATAATTTATGAATTTTCTTTCAATAAAAGTATAGGAATTCTTAATTTATTTTGTATGTACAGGCTGATGTCTGCCATGCGTATCAAGCCCTTATTGCCAAAGGTATTCAGAAGGAGAAAATTATAACCCTCATGTACGATGACATCGCTAACAACGAAGAGTAAGTAATGAATCATTTATATGCTTCTTAGTTCAGAAATATTGTTTTATGATAGTATATAAGCATATCTTTCATGTTTAAGAGATGTTCGAAATTATGATAATGAAAAATTACAGTTATTAATACTTATCTATAAATGAAAATCAGAGTTGATTAGCAGTTTTAAAGGATGGAAAACTTAATTGCGTTATAAACTCCCTTAAATTTATAAATTATAATGTAGTGTGATTCTTACCACACATACTAGCGAATCTCGTAGAAAACACATACTTTTTCCAAAACAATTTTTTGTCTCTAAAATATTAATGTCGTCAAAATAGATTAGCAAAATCCATATTGCCTGGATCCTCGTGTATATATTGACTTAAGATATCAATCTAGTGATTGGAGCAGGGATTCGGTGGATGAGAAAATGTTTAATGGAAATTTATAAATGAACTGGAAATTCCTTAATTTAAATTTTTTATGGTATATTTTATTTTTACTATTGACAAAAGGAAAACATTTCGAGTCTATTTTATGAAGCTCTCTGAACTGGTGTACAAATGAGAATTTATATTTTTTAAAAATCTGTAATATTTATGGCTTGTAAATTGTGGTTTATTATATACTTTTTATATTGACAATTTATTTCATTGTAGAACTTTAGAAGCAATAAATGTATACAATTTTAAGTGGGATTAAATTTAGGGCATTTCATCCCGGGCCGCAGAAGTCTAATTTACTCAAATATTTTCATTGTTTTATTTAATTATAAACTAAACTTAGTCTTTAACTATCCTTAGTTTAATTTGTTTAAACTCACTTTTATAAACGTCAACCCTCATAGCTGCAGGGGTGCTCGTTCGATTTCGGCTTGTGTAGATTGACTTTTACTTCGTCAACCCTCGAAGGTTTTTATAAAATAATAATTAATAAATGAAGAGGACAAAGAAATTTTCCAATTTAATAGCTTATGTTGATATAAATCTCTAATTATTTAATGTTATAGTTACATTATCAAAAGATGAGAGTTTCATCTTTTCAAAATAGATGGGCTATAAATTTTCTTGTTGTAGTAATTGACTGATGTTCAAGCTGTAAAATAACTAATTCCCTTCTCTCTAAGTTCGAAAGAGATATTAAAGAGTTGAAACTTAAAATTTCTAAACTGTTTAATGCAACTATTAATTAACTTAGTGTTGTAACTAAACATTCATGAAGATGGTAGGAGGATATCATTGCAATGTGTTGTTTTACAACAGTTATTTCCTAAATAATTCAACAACACTATCCAAATTATAGTCTCAAAACATTTATTTCATTCACATGTCCAACGTTTCGGCCAATTCGGCCATC
>NW_027106117.1:958601-960140 GCF_000696795.3 Halyomorpha halys | reverse complement strand
TGAATTGATTGTAGGATCATACAAATAATGGAAACTTTTGTAATAGATTGTCCCTGAAGATGGCCGAATTGGCCGAAACGTTGGACATGTGAATGAAATAAATGTTTTGAGACTATAATTTGGATAGTGTTGTTGAATTATTTAGTAAATAATTGCCAGTCTCAAGAAAGAAATTTAAAGATTATAAATAAACAGTTATTTCGTTTAGCTGCCGACCTTGTCTGTCATCACAGCACTCCTAAAGATGGACTCCTATGAAGTAGTGATCTATACGATATTTTTTAACTGTTTTCAAATTACATAAAATGACATCACAGTACAACCAGCCTTTCAACCAAATCATCAAAATCAATATCTTTAGAAAATTCGTTTATTATATATCTTTTTTTTTTCAAATACAAATTAATTCTTATGATAAAATTCCGTGTCCCTATAATTATAAAAGACATTTTTATAAAAATATAAAAAATAACAACAAAAATAATATGTTTTTACCTAGTCATAGTTGTTATTATTCAAAATTAGCTACGAATTTTTTAAGAGTAGTTTTCTGAGTACAGCTCATTGATTCTAATAATAAATAGAAATCTCTAAGAATTTTTTTTAAAGAAATTAGTTGTTTTTTTTTTTTGTTATCTGTTTTATTCGTAAATGTCACAGTCTGCACCATTCGGGGCTATAATTAACAAATTAATTACTCATAGATGTTTGAAAAGTAATAAAATAAGTACTGGTGGATCCAGTGAGTAGGGTCCAGGAGGCGTCGTCACCTCTTATAAAAAAAGTTAATTTTTGAAATAATTTTATATTATATCATCCATATTTTTATCCTGAATTTTTTTCTTAATGTGGTGATTAGCTATCTTATAGTTTGAAACACATCCCTCCTCAGTGTTCCCCAATATTTAAGTACGATGAATGTCTTAGGATGTGACCAAAGCTTTTTTGTTAAAATCAATCAATGGGAAGTGCCACTTAAGAGAATCGATTTTACACTTTGTTAGGATTTTCGCAAAAACGGATCAAACAATTGTGATTAAGTTCGTTAAATCAATATAAAATTAAGATTTCTTCAATACAAGATAGGTTTTATCCTCATTGAAAAAGTTTAACAGGACTTAGATGACGATTTTTTAAAAAATCTTCCTTTAAAGTACCATTAATTTTGCTTGTTTGAAATAAATCACCAGTTCTCATTTTTATCAATAATAAACAATGGCTAGATACAAAATATTAAAGAATTTGATAAATAATCAAAAGAGAAACAAGGAAAAATTCGGAGTTCGAATCGGAAAAAAACGTGTTTGCCCTATCACTTCCGATTGCATTCCCGAAGCCCTGTATCGTCATCTTTTGTATAACTGTTGTATTATTGGTCGGAAAAAGTTTATATTCGTCATTTTCACCTCAAGAAACCCTAAATACGAATTTTTATAGTAAGTGAATGTTAATGCGCGCGAAGCACCGGACTTTATTTTTAGAGAAAAATATTAAAATTATTATGATGAAAGGAATATGGTCCGGGTGCGGTCAAAAAAA
>NW_027106117.1:948032-957776 GCF_000696795.3 Halyomorpha halys | reverse complement strand
TTTAATAAATAAAAGAAATAAAAAAATTAAAAATGTGAGAATTTAGAAAAATAAGAATAAAGGATATAACAAGAAAATGGGCTTCTAAAATGCAGAAAAAAGTGAAAAGACAAAGTATTATGTGGATTTTATTATATTCAAAATGTTTCGATTTTTTTTACCGCACCCGGACCATATTCCTTTCATCTTTACACACGGTCAATCAATAATCTTCCATTAAAATTATTACTTTTTTAATAAACTTTATTTTAATTCTTTTAGAAATCCCAAGAAAGGAACCATCATCAACCGACCCAAAGGTCCAGATGTTTACCATGACGTAGTTATTGACTACAAAGGAAGCGTGAGTAATTCAGAATTAATTAAATTTTCTTAAACGTTTTATATATGTTTATATACAATATATATGATTTATTGTTTGAAAATGTAAATATATGGAGGGAGAGAGAAAAAAATACTATTTTGAGAAATCTTTAATTCGGGTTACTACATGTACAGCATAACTAATAAAACAATGTTTTTTGAATTTGCATATAAGTATAGTATAATTAATCTAAAATATATGATAGTAACATATTATTAATTACATTAATATATAGCATAATTTATTATATATCAATTAAATATATAATATATTAGTTAATAATAAATTATAAATATCCCTAATTATTGAATCGACCAATCTATTTAGTTCTCTAAATAATAGAATATAAAAACATGGTTCATGTTATGTATACATTTATTTTTAACCATATCATAAATAATATAATATAGAAAGGTGCAACAATAAATAACATCTGTGCACAGATGGCAAAATGTTCTGTCACTTTTTCCTAAAGAAAGTGGTTTTCACACTACGGAGTCTCATTCGTTGATGTTTAATAGTGGTAAATTTTTTTTTTATGAGGAAAAAAGGATAACAAAGTATAAAAAGTCAAAAGCTATAGAAATTCATGTTGGATAAATATGATTCACAGTTCGCCATCTTAAAAAGACGTGAATGTGACTTCAGGTAGATGCATCAGAAGTATGCATGTTTCAGTAATAAGAAGTTCGTATTTTATATATTTAAAAAAAAAATAGGAACTTGAATTTTCCGTAATTTTAATGGTTAACTTAGGACTTCATTATTGTCGAAATATTCTACCTTTTTTTTTTGTTTTTTTTTCAGCAAATAAGATTTAAATAATTAAAATAAAACGTAAAATTAAAACCATCTTCCTTTTCTTCTATTTGTGACCTAACTATAGTAATTTTAGTATTTACAGATAAGTCCAATTTAGAATATTAAACAAATATTAGATTTAAAAGTCATTGAAATCATGTCTGTTCGACCAAAAACGTTATCGACGATTTAATATAAATTAATTTAAATTAAAAACTGTAAATAAATTAAGTATAATGGGTAAATATTATATTATTATAGTAGGATTACCAAAACAATAATGATTTAATTTTATTTTTCTCCAGGCCGTAAACGCAAAAAATTTTCTGAACATTCTTGAGGGAAATGAAGCAGCCATGAAAAATATAGGAAGTGGCAAAGTGCTGAAAAGGTAAGAAAATTTTGAGATATACACAAATAAAAATTGAAAATGTCTAAAATTAATTTTTTTTAAAAAAACGGCCATTTAATCTGTTTTATCAGCCATATTCAGATAAAATTTAAAGTTATAATTTTATTCATGTTGGCTAACTTATTTAAATTTTAGCTCTGAAAATGACACCGTTTTCGTCAACTTTGCTGATCATGGGGGTCCTGGCATACTCTGTTTCCCAAGAACCACGTTAAAGGCCAACGAGCTCATTGCAACCCTCAACAAAATGAGCAAAAATAAATTGTTTGCCAAAGTAGGTAACAAGAAATATTATTTCTAACACGCTAATTATTATTTATTAATTATACCACCACATAACTTGAGGGATGATATATAGAGATGTCCCTTATATACCACAAGTTTTGTGAGGAACTACGTTTTGAGGTGGAATCTTGTGGCTCATTATTCAGTCCATGCAGTACGAACTTGGCATAAGGAATAAAAAATATATCTACAGATATGAAACTGAATCATATATAAAAAAAATGAATAAATAAAAATACTAGAGAAAAGTACAAATAAAATAAAACCGAATCAATACTAAAATGATAATGTTATTAATATCATTAAGATTCTTTACATTAATGATAACAATATGACATCGAATGTAAACAATTATTGTCATTTATTTTTTTGAACAGTTGTGGTAAATTAGTCATTTTTATTACAAAGGGTTGGAAAAAATGAGATACAAATTGTTGCATTCTGAAAATAAAAATGTTTACGTTCGTATTGACACCAAAAATAAAAGTTAATAAGAAAAATATTCTGGCATTGATGAAGATTGATATCGTACTAGCCACATTTTTTCAAAAATATATTTGCGATTGACTTTATAGGAATAAAAATAGCACATATATGTTTAATAATAATAACATATGTTTTAATTATAATAGCGCATATATTTTTCATAAAATATAAACATATTTTTATTTTATTAATCATATAAACTTTGTTCCAGCTGGTTCTGTACATCGAAGCGTGCGAATCTGGATCTATATTTGATGGTTTTATTAATCATTTAGAAAATGGTAACTATTTTTTTTTTTTTTTTTTTTTTTTAGATAAACCTATTCTTGATAAAAAGATACGTTTTGAATACTCTTTATTTAATCTGTTTAATTACAATTAGATATTTTCAAAATAAAAAAATCTTGTTTTTAATTAAAGGTCTCTTGAATATTTTCTCCGGTTATAAACGCTCATGCATTATAATGAGTTAATTATTTTTAACTATTACAATGATATATTTTAATCAGATCCTGAACGGATATCATTTTCTTTTAATAACAACACCTTAAAACGTAATAAAATTAATAAATTTGATTTAATAAATAATTGTAAAAGGCAAAATTTTAGAATCCAATTATATTAACATTGTTTTATTCGCCAGATTTTATCATTATCTCTAATAAACGTTTGATTTGCTGAAGTATTTTAACTTTTCGATATCTATAAACTCCCAAATTTTCTTTTTGTTTATATTTTGAGGCTAAATAACAATAAAATATGAGTTTTACAAAAACAATTTTTTTTTTTAATTTGGTGCCTATCACCTGTGGGTGGCAATAGGCACTGAAACACATTATTGATGTGGATTACGGCTATAATTTAAATACTTCTACTAAACATATATATTTATTTTGTTAATGTTTATACATAATTGAAATAAAATATGAATTTAGTGTATGTACTTTAATGTTTCGTTCCATAATTAGATAATCTCTAAAGTTTTGGGAAAAAAAGATATTATTGAATAATTTAAATATAATATTTTCATGGGAGAATATCTGTCATTTAAGGCAAATATCACACATTAAAATAATTTTGCGTTCAAGTCTTTTACTATATTTAATCTTGCTAATTTTTTTTTCTGAGACTTTTTTGTAATCACTAAAATTACAAATAAAATTTCTGATTGCCTTGAACAATATTGTTTAAAACATGACTTATTCTATTAAAATTCTTTACAATGTCTGGAGCCTTATTAAAACAAAGATACCGCCTTCTGACAATTTAACGATTGCGAATCCCCCGATAATTTAGTAATATTATTTTTTTTTTTTTGTCATAGCCCAAGTAGAATAATATTATTAAAATAAATACATTTGTGTGTATTCATACTGTATACATTTGTTCTTTTACTGGAGCAGTCCTCCATTCCAAGGACTGATTGATACATTATAATTGTGATTTTTCGTTGTTTAAATAGTGTTTAAATATACGAGGTGCTGGGGCGCACTTCGTTTACTGAATTTACGCTACAACCTTAAAACTTAATTAAAAACTAAATAAGTGTCTCTTTCACTGGTGGGACTCTCGTTGAAAAAAAGAAAAAAAAAGATTGATTCCCACTTGCCGTGAGAGCAGTAGCCAGTAAGAAATTACTGTGAATCTGTATATTTGTTTGTTTACATTTATTTATTTAAATAATCTCTTGACAATATTCACATGGTTTATACATTAGAACATTAAACTCTTTACAATTCAATTAATAAATCAAAATTATACGTTTTCAAGCATGGGAGTGCTCTCTGGCGGGAAGTGATAAAACTGTTGGTTCTTCAGCCCGCTCATAGATAGCGTTGTTAGATATTTACTAAAAACTGCAGTATATTTACTTTTGTCTTTAATACACGAATCAGATATTTCATCAAATTTACGATAAACCAAGTTGTAAAATCATGTTTTTTTTTTGTTAATCGTAAATAAAATACTTTCGATTATCCCTAAACAACGATTTATATTTCAAAAAGCATCTTTCAACATCACACGAACTAATTTGTGTATATTTAAATTTTAAAATATCTCAATTGCAGTCAAGGATCTCCAGAATCTTTGAAATTAAATTGCTTTTAACTTTAGGCATTTTTTGCTTACCTGGGACCGGGTCTAAACACCGTAAAACACTAAGAGTCTGGGATTGGGTACGTTTCGGGACTTTCGATATTCTGTGTTACCGATACTTGCGATACCCTAATTGCGACTAGAAACTTTCCGGTACCTCCGTCCAATATTCTGTGGTGTCAATACTTTCCTTCCGATACTTGAAATATTTGTGTAGATACTTTTTAATCGATACTGTCTTCCGACAATATCTGAGGTATCATATTTGATATATTTTCCACCATTATCGCTAACTCTATTTTGGGTCCTAAGGTTTTATTTGTCAATGTTAAGTATCAGAAGGAATATTGATACTTTTCATCGGATGCTATCAGAATATCGATACTTTCTATTCAATAACAACAGATATCGATACTTCAGATATAGTATCACAACGAACCTAAAACTTAGTCGGAGGGAACCAAGATATGAATGATGGATTATTTTTCAATTAGCAGGTTCAATTAAAACATCGGTTCATTGAATAATTTCATTACCACATACTCACCTTCTTCATCCATTCTTTTTTAAAGAAGATAATTATGATATATTGATTTACATTTAGATTAAATGAGGGAAAAATTGGTCATTTCTCAAATAAAATATTTATTTAAATAAATATTATTGATTGTTTATTATTATTATTTAAATATTAAATAAAGGGTTGTAACGTATGCCTTAAAGTCATTTTACCACAACTACTTATGTTAAAGAATCGATTATGGAGAAAAAAAAAATTTCCCCCCAAAAAATGTCGAGCTTTGAATTTATTTATATACAAAATCATAATTAAAACAAAAATGAAAGTAGATGAAAAGTTTAAATTATCCAAACTAGATATCGACTGAATTCAGGATTGGCTAACTATCTTATATATTTTAATAATGTCTTCCTACTTAATTTGGAAACGAGACGATATACTGCTCGTATAATTCTGTAGTGATTGATGATTTGTTTCAGTCTTTGTGTCCACTGCAGCAGGGGCTGATGAGTCTTCTTATGGATGGTACTGTGAAGATGAAAAATACGGCACATGCTTTGGTGACCACTTCAGCGTTACATGGATGGAACGATTGGATAAGGTAAAACATATAAAATACTTACATACATGCTATATATATGATATATTGAATCTTATTAATAGTGCACAATTAAATTCCGATTTGAATTCGCCTAGGACTGAACTCAAATTACTAATAAACTTTAACACCAGTCTGATTAAATTTACCAGCAATATTGAACTTATAAAGGTTGACTTATTTAATGTTTTTATATGATTTATTTTTTTATATGAGCAATTTTTGTGATATAATTAGTATTTAAACTTGTTTCCTTGAACACAACAACCTTTTTTATACTTATTTTTCATTATTAATGGTAATATTCTTATTATGGAATAACTGACGATTTATTATATTATTAAAGACAGAGGACAGGAAGAGTCTCTTCTCCTCCACATACCAATAATTTGAAATCCCGTAAAGTCGGGAAAATTAAGAACCTTTAATAGTTTAAAGGTTCTTAGTTTAAACTTTTAAACTAAGAAATTTTAATAAAACATTAGTCAAAGAGAATATTATAGTCAAAATGCCTTATAAATCTTTTTATAGGTGTCAGTTTTCCAAAAATATTTGGGAAAGGTCAAAATTCAGGGAATAATAATTTTTTTTTTCTGTTTTCCTACTTCGTGCCATATTCGAGCTTGGAGGGGAAATAATCAATAGTCAATTTAAATTCGGTCAAAATTATTAGGAATTTTGGATTTTGCCACTTTCCTAATTAGTTTTAGCAACGTCCCTGGTTACCTAATTCATTTTTTAAGTATTCTTTATGCATTATTTTTTGTTTGATTTATTTTTCCTATCATTAAAATAACGTAATACATAATAGCATATTTAGAATACACCAATTGATATTTTGAGGTTTTTCACAAAATATTTTAGATTTTTCATATTAAATAATCGTGTTTTTTGGACATAGGCACTAAATATAAAATAAATTGATTTATAGTTGTTTGGAGAAATTTTCATTTGCCAAATTCATATTCAATGTGAATATCATAAAAACTACTATTTCTGCGAAGATAAGTGTCATAAACTACTTTTTAGTAAGTTAAATTTCCTCTATTTTGAGTGTTGGCAGACATATGTGCGTCTTATGAATCTAAAGATATACTTTTCTAAAAATCCAATATCTTATACGAACAACAATAAATTAACATTTTGTGAGTTTATTTTGTCAAGTATCATAAAAACTACTACTCCTACAAAGATAAACAAAATTAACTATTTTGTAGTAAATACAAATAGCTTTAATTTGAGCGCTGGCAGACATCTGTACTTCCAATGGTTTCCGAAATGAAGTTTTTCATAAATCAAACTTATTGTCCGAACAACTATAAACCAACTTATTTTAGTAAATATCATGAAAATTACTATTCCTACGAAGGTAAAGGTCATAAACTTTTTTATAGTCCATAAAACTAGCTTTAGTTTGAGTGCTAATAGACATCTGTACGTCACATAGTTCCTGAGATATAGAATTCTCAAAATAAATTAACTAACTACTAATCTTTCAGTAGATTTTTAAGAAATTTTGCTTTTTAAAAAGCTATATCTCGAGAACTATTGGACGTAAATAGCTCTTTTAGGGCTAATATTTCAGAAAATTTACTCTTCTTTACGTACTGTTCTCTTAGATTTTCTAGTGTTGTTGGTAGTTTTTAAGATATAGAGTTCCTATTGAAAAATTAGTGTTTTTTTTAAGGTTTTGAAACTGCCGCCATTTTTTATTCCCCCTACCTATACTTGGCAGATTCATCAATTTTGACTATTAATTATACCTAGTTTTCATTAAAGTAATCAAAAATTGGGGTGAGATAACTGCCTTTTTTTTCTTCCCGGCTCTTGTACTATGAGGCGTAAGTGGATTCTCATGACAAATTTGTATAAGATGAGTTTACTTTGAGGGCTTAATATTTTTTTTTTAAATACTAATACATTCGTTTATATAATTATATATGTATTATTTGTAAGATTTGAAATCTAAATTATTATTTTATTCATTCTCGTTTCGTTTATACATGATCTCTTTAAAGTAATACATTTTTCAGGTTACTGCCAGCGAAACATTATTTGATGACTACAACGCAATTCGCACAGCAGTGAATGATAGCCATGTACAAGTGTATGGAGACTACAAATTGGGCTTTTTGAAAACATTTAGCACCGATGAAGTTAAAAATGAAGAATACCAAACAGAATACTCAGAGTCTAATCAGGTGACTGTTGCTCCTATTATTAAAAAAATAGAAGATAATTTAACTTTATACTCCAATATTTAATTTTTTTTAATTTAATACCTTATTAGTTATATCAGTAATTCTATTTTCATTGAATTCATATTTCCAATTAATAAGAGACCAAATTATATTTATATAGCAATAAATGCTCATGTGAAAGTATAGACATTAAAAAATTCTCTTATTTTAGGTAATTAAAGGTGTCGATAGCAGAGATATACCAGTGTATTTAGCAAGGAAGGCATTGGAAAATGCAAAGGAACCTGGAAGTATCATGGTAAAAAAAGAAAAACTAGAAAAAATGATTCAAGTAAGTTATCAACAGTAAAAATTATAGTAATGTCATTCTTGAAACTATAGTCAAAGTTCAGCAAATAGTAATGTTTTTAACTAGAGTAATTTTTGTTCTCTGGATCGATGTACCAGAACGCCGTTCCGGCGCGTTTCGCTTAAAATCTAGCCATTTTTTTATGTCTATATATGTTTACATATTGCACTGTAAAAAGACTGATGTAAAACGAACAATATAATCACTGATTTCTTTCTAGGCTCGTGGATTTGCTGACAACTTGATGTCTAAAATTCTTGAAGTGTACACTGAAGGAGACATTGATTCACAAAAATATTTAGAATCTACAAGATTGAAGCTTAACTTGGAAATGTTCTCCTGTTACGACGACTTGCTTAACGCTTTTGAAACTAGCTGCTTCAGTATTCCTGAGGTAATTTATTTATTTTTTTAAGTCCATATTTTTGTATCACAATAGATCACTTATCATTAGAGATTTTTTAAATATATTATCAATATCGAATAGTTTTTAATACTTTTTTAAATGTAATGATAAATATTGTACTAAACATTCTATTGAAATGTCCATATAAGTAAGAATGGAAATGTTTTTATTATTTATGTATATGTATATGGACACAGTTGAACAAAGTTTATAAGCTTGACAAATGAATGGTTCTGATTGGTCCCACAATTTGAAAAATAAACTTCTCAAGGGTTGGAGGAGGGGGAGAGTTATTTCTATTAAATTCTGGATCCACAAGTTTCTCATTTGCCACAAATCCGAGACTAATAAAAGCCTTTGGTAAATAAAGTAATGAACGTCCGTTTTCACACGCTAGTGAGTTCCAAAAATTCTATCATGGCGGACATCAAACTTCTGTTAGCTATAACTTTCAACTTAAACTGTTTTCATAATAAAATGAAAATATTCAAAATGAAAAGAACTGTAAACATCGGCAAAGAAGATGATTAATGAAAAAAAAATCGTAGAAATGGTATCAGATAACCTTTAAATTAAACTTCCGTTCTAATATTTTTATTTAACTATCCGAACATTTTTCTTTTTTTTTTTATATATATATAAATTTTTAAATCTCTTATTAAACATCAAACATTGACACACATTATTGTTAACGACACCAATTATGGGACCCGGTGTTTGAGAAAATTGTTTAATTCTTTAAATTATGGAGAACACATTTTTGTTCTTTGTGTATAAATATCTGTCTTGCGAGTTATCAAAGAACACTAACTAAGCACAAACTTTGATACATCACTAACGCTTGTTCAACATCCCTTTAGCTATGGGCGCTTTTTGCAGCATGCTGGTCTAGCTTGCGGTAAAGCATGCTTTATATCCAGTACACTTTTTATCGCATGCCTTATCTCCTTTCCACACACAGAGGCTTGCCCTCACCTATAGGAACAGTTTTCTTGGTAGAACACGTGCGGCGAATGTTGTCATAGGAAATTCTAGGGGAAAATAAAGAAGAAGAAGTAACTGAAACTTGTTAGAACAGATTTTTTTTTTAATTAGAAGGAATGCTATCATGCCTGACCTTCGAGATGAGCAAGGCTTTCTTTTTTAAAAAAACTATTCTGATCTCAGAAAAGAATTTCGGACAAGGTTTAAAATATGTTGAACTTTTTTTTTTTTTTTTTTTTTT
>NW_027106117.1:918579-945854 GCF_000696795.3 Halyomorpha halys | reverse complement strand
CTTGCGTTTACTGGGGACATTATTGGGTGAGGAGGCAGACCAGACAGCTTGTTGGATAAGATTTGTGAAGGAATGGACTGCGTCATCTAGGTTTTCAGGGGTTTTTAGGGAAACTTTGAGATCGATTTGGTCTGTTAGGATTTGGCGGAAGGAATTCCAGTTTACTGGGCCCCTTATGAATGTTGAACTAATAATTTAAAACAGTCAACTTATTTATGGGAGGATATACCGAGTAAATTTTAATACCGAATTAAAATTAATTCAGCAAATTTTCATCCAAGAATGATAAAATGTATACAAGTGGAAAGAGTTAACTGAATATCAGTGTTCCTGTTCCACCATTGCTCTCAAAAAAATTTTAGTAACCTTTTCATTTGTAAGACTTCGTAGAATAACCCTGTTTCTCCCATAGTTATGCATTTAATTTTGCTCACCACTGCTAATGGTTAAGTAATTTATGGACACTAAAATGTTCCTAATCAATTACACTTCATATAACCAACTATGGACTTGAAGTAATCCTTTCTGTAATTAGTATTTTAAACCTCAAAAATTGATGATAAGATCTGGAAGCTTCTAAGTATCCTAGAAAATATAAGAAGAGAAAAGGACAAGTATTCATAAGTTATTTACTTTTATTTTAATTATTTAGTCAGTTTAGTTAAAACCGATTTCACAATATGTTAAGTTTTATTTTTTATTCGGTATACAGTTTCTAAAACTTACTCTGTTATTAAAAGGATAAACTAAGATACAGCAAGCCTTGGTATTGTAGAACAGAGCTTCCTTTCTTCATATATTTAATATCTAGGTAGAGACAATGTTCTCATATTTTATATGGTATAATCAAGGATTAATCTGTTAAATATGCAGTCCGGAAAGAAATATACGGAAAGTACTACATTTAATAGGGATTAGAATGGCACAGAGGTAAGGTGTTGTGCTTCCATCTCCAAGGACCTGGGTTCGAATCCAGCTGTGGCAGTTAATTATTTATTCTGTTACATTAGCCGTGATTGTGGGTTCTGGAGACCTCCTGGTCCAACCAGTCTCATGAAGTGGATACCCTTAATTGAAGAAAAGTCTGGCAGTTGAGCATGATCTTGAAAAAGTTACAACCTTGTCTAACTTTTGTTCTAAAAACAGTACTTCCTTACAAAGTTCTGAGCCCCTGACTCTTCATTAATATTATTACTGCATTTAACGTACCAAGGTTTTGATCGAATTGTGAGTCTTTATCAGGGTGTTTAATTCTATCACTTGTACCCTGAACTTCTTCACTAGTCAACCAGATGAAGTTCTAAAACTTACACCACAATGTAGGTACATAGTTAAAGTAGAATTATACTTACTGTATGTTTTCTTTCTTGACCGAAACCCCAGCCAACTTCTTTCTGATTAGTTGTATTGCATTTTAGCACTCCCTTGTGTTAAAAAAATTGTTACTGAGGTAATTCTCAGGAAATTCAATTTTCAATATTTTTATAATATTTTACTAATTTTAGTATATACATAAATTAATTTTTTTCAGAATACATACATCTTGAAACATCTATACAAATTCACCAACATTTGTTTGAGAGATATTACCTCCACTAAGGCTGTGACAGCAATTCAGACAGCTTGCAATGCTGAAATGGGAAAAATAAATACTCTTGGAATTAATATTGAGTAAATTGTATTAATAAAATAAATATTTTATATAATTTTTTTTTTAAATATATCAATGCAGAATTAAATTGTCTTGTTTTTTCCAATTTATGTTATATTCAAAAGCTTTATAACTAAACCATGGTCCTTTTTATTATAAAAACTTTTAATAACATATTGATTGAGAAGTACAACTATATTTTCATAGATTAATTTATAGTACCTAGCCAATTGTACTGTTATTTATTAAACTACTTAATTTATGGTAGTCATCTGATGATTAATGACTGAGGATTAATCACAATTGATCTTTATTCAATACATCATTTTGTAACTGCCTAATACAATAAGAAAAAAGAAATTGAATGCTTCAAATAAAAATAAAATAAAATGATCTATAAATATTCCGGCCCATGAGATATATTAAAAGTTAAAAGAATTATTGAGTCAAATATATAAATAATCTTAATAAAATACAATAGAAAAAAATATTGCAATTCTGTATTAAAATCAATATGATTAAAAAACTACTAAATAATAAAAATATATAAAGAATGATAAGAAATAATCTTACAACAGAAGTTATGGAAAAAATTAATAGCTATGTAAAAAAATATTCAAACGTGAATATTTAGAAAGAATACCAAAAATATATTTATAATAGATAGTTATATTTATATAGACTTTAATAAAGGGGAAGTAACTTTCTACAATGAGGGATAAAACTGATTGACAATGTCATGCGTATTTTGTTTTCTACCTTAGATGCTCAAAATAATGGGTAGGCAATATCCTTTCCTTAGTTTTAGACACATAGTCCAAGTAACCAAACCGTAAAAACAAAGTCACACGTGAAGGAGCAGCATGAGTAGTGCCCCTATCCTTGTTAGTACTATCCTGCTGGTGTAGCACTCTAGAGCAACCCAGATTAGTTTTCTGTGTAAATGGCAAAATTTAAACTCCTTCAACAAACATTTCTGGCATTATCTTGTATGTTAGATACCATCGCTAGTGTGATCAGTACTTAACATCTTTAATACTCCTAACTAAATCATTAGCAATTAAGTAACCAAACTATTAATACTCAATCCCATCACTAAATTCTGATTGAAAAATATTGAACTTTAAATTTACATTGTTCCTCAAGGTAGTATCCTTGGTCCCATTCTCTACAGCTGACATTCCAACCAATCCTAACACCATCCTCACCACTTATACCGATGACACATGTGTGCTCGCTGTTAATAATAACCCATTAATTGTATCCCATAATCTCCAATCCACAGCCCTCGAAGAATGGTGTCGTAATTGGAGGATTAAGATAAATTTCAACAAATCCCATCAAATCACCTTTACCCTTCGTCGTAAACCTACTGACTGCCCTACAGTTTCATTTAATGATGTTACTCTTACCCCTGTTGAACAGATCCGCTACCTTGGACTGACCTACATGACTGTAATAAGGCCAATCTGGACTTATGGAGTTGTGCTTTGGGGCTACACTAAACCTTCGAATTCCTCTCGTATTCAATCCTTACAATCCTAAATCCTTCATAAAATCCTCAATGCTCCTTACTTTGTCACAAATAAAATCATCCATAAAGACGTTAATGTTCCCTATGTAAACGATCTAGCCCGAACCAGATATCACTCCTTTCATTATAAACTCCCTAACCACTCAAACCCCCTAGTTTCTAACCTTGCATCTTCTTCCATTCCTGACAATCTTCCGAGCCACCTGAAAAGAAGATGGCCACGAGACCAGCTAATGTAAAATGTCATTAGAGTGCTACCAATGGGTTGTTTCTCTACACGCCTGTAACACTCCAATCTAACTTAGATCAGATTTACTAAATGTATTATAATGTACAGTTGTAAATAGCAATAAATAAATATTAAAAAAAAAAATTACATTGAGCTACCAGTATATTAATACCAATTAACATTAAATATATATTTAACAACAATACAAAGACAAATGGATTCAATCAAGAATCATGTTTATTTTTATTAATCAATGGAGATATTAAATAAGAATGAAGTTTCACTGACTCAAAGTTATGATCAAATTGTTTAGAAAAAAAAAATTTAGCTCTGTTCTTGTTTACACTTTTATCTCTTAAATTGGTTAGTTCACATAATTATATCCTCACCCTATTTATTCTTAATAATAAATACAAAATTTTCACTGCTTCTAACATTAAATAAATTATTCTCCTGAGAGTGAAGTATAATATAACTGTAACTGTGCAATCGAAAACTTTCCACTATCACTGTCTCTGGCATTTTGAATTTGTACTAATATGACTTTTTATTGGTTTTCAATTAATTTTTATTCCCAATAAATTTATTTCTTCAGTAAATTAATTCAAGATTATATATTAGATAATTTTCATTTAAAATGCTAAGTCAACGTATTAAATATCAAATATTGCCATCTACAATCAGTGAGTGCTCACTATATTCAATGGAACATTTAATTAATATGTGAAATTTATGGGTACTTAATTAACATTATCTACTTAATTATGAAAAAATTAATTAATTAATTTTTCTAATATTTAAATTACAATTATGAAGGCTATTAGTTAACTTTATATAATTGAAAGAATATGGTACAGATGGCAGTCAAATAAGAGTACCAAAAATTAGTAAAAAAAAAGTTATTTCTTAAAAATCTACATTTTCCCAAAACTGCAGGACTATTAGAGCTGAATAATACAAGATACATTGTAAAGTAAAGCAAGTCTATAAGATCACATATATCAAATTATATAAAAATGAATGAATGAAGTAAATTTAAAAGAACATTGAAGTGAAATGAATATAATTAATATATAATGAATAATTTAAATGAAAATGTATCACAAGAGTAATAATCAGTGAAAAGTAATGACAAATGTAAAACCTAAAGAAGGAAAGAAGAGAGAGGAAAGAAATATAAAATAAGTAGCGTGTAATATGAAATAATGAAGGAAAATAGGTAAATAAAGAATATAGTTAGATGCTAAACTGTAAGGCTTTGTAATAAACAAACTTTGAAGTAAAGTTTAAAAAAAGTGTGTTAGAGATAACAGTTTAAACAATAGGAAAAAAATATTACAAATATAAAATTAAAGTAAGTTTGTATACATGTAATACATTGATATATATGTAAAGCGGGTATCAGTCGAGCATGATTCTGACCAAATCACCTCCTTGCACAACCTTTGGTCTAGCACTTCCTTTTAAAGTACTGCACCCGTAACCCTTCATAGGTTCTGTACAAATTTAATTCTTTTTTTATACACATGCATGAACAAAAATAGAATAAATTATAATAATTATGTACAATTAAATGGTAAAAATAAAAGAATATATAAATAATAGAAAAAGTAAATAAAATCTTAAGTGTATAATAACTAGATAAGAGTAGATAAGAAATATGATACTGAGAAAAGAGAATATAATTAACAAGGAGATCGTATATTCAAGATAGATTTTACAATTAAACAGAATATGCTAAAATATAGAAAAATATAAATACGAGTAAAAATATGAGACAATATATAACTGTGAAAGTGAAGACAATATACTTGATGTGTAGTAAAAACTGTGAGGACAGTATAGGAGGGAGGAAAAGTTATAAAAGTAAAAATCAATTAAAAATGTGGATAACAAAAAGGAAGGGAAAGGAGAGGGGACAGAGATTGAAAAAGAGAGAAAATGGTGTTAAAAAAATAAATGAAAATTGTTAGCTAGAATAGAAGATTTGTCAAAGTTATAGGAATGGTTGAGGTCAAAGTGTGATCAGATAGCTTGGAGGAAGGAATTAATGGGTCATTTGTATTGGGAAATCTGGGTTTTGAAGTTTTTTTTGAGGTTGCAAGAAAAAATTGCAATGACCTTTACAAAGTTTTCAATTCCATTAAATTTCATAAAAATTTCCCTTATTTCTAAATTTAATAATTGATTATTTATCAATTATCTTTAAATAAAAAAAATATCCTAAAAGTAATAAAAAATGAGTGACCAATCTTGAACCACTATTCACCCCTTCTAATTTTACAGACATTATACTCTCTTTTATCACTGATTTAGAATTTATTTTGAAGTTGTAGAGGACAGAAAGTTGTCTTATATGCGCATCTGTAATATTATTGCTAACTACCTTTAACCACCAAAATCTCATCACCATCTTATTGTCAGTTAACCTGATAAAAATAAATTGGCTGTTATCATGGACTGAATGCTTTGAGTCTCGCCATTTTGGCCATACTAGGTGGCTATCATACATACTACCAACTTATTTATACATTCAACTTATCATACATAATACCAACTTATCCAGAGTAGGAAGGTCAAGTTTTGATCCATTGGGTCACAAATAAAATTCAACCAGATACAAACTTAGTTTTCATAGATAAACACACTTCTCAACTATTTTTAGTTCTCTTCCTCACACCTGACACACCTGTTCCAATAATATACAGAAATTCCACAATAAACATTCCCATCTTTTTACTAACTCCTAAACATCTTGAACACCACTCCTATTAATGTATTTACCAGATTCCTTGTTCAACTCATAATTGAAACTTTTGTTATATCAAAGAAACCAAAAACAACCTTCCTGACACGAATCATCATTAATTTCCAAAACCTGTCCTGCTGCTAACTATCTTAACATGCTTTACCCTCAACCATTCCTTTAACTTCATCAACAACTACGACAAATCTTCAATCCTTGCCAATAAAAAAACTTACTTCTACTGACTAAGGATACTCTTACCATACTGTATCTTCTTTCTATATATTCTTCCATTTTTTAATAATCATTTTCTCACTATATTCAATTACCTCCTTTCACAGGTGAGTATTCATCTTTATTATTTATTTTCTTACAATTATCTATTTCCTTAATTCATTTGTTATTACACCATATTTAGACTTATAAATTTGTTTCCTTCTTTTATTTTTACCACATTTGTAATTACTTTTATTTATTATTTTTCACTAATTATTACTCCAGTCATACATTTTCATTTCTATCATTCATTACTGTACTTGTTATTAGTATTTATTTTATTCATTTTACATCAATATACTTTTCTTATTGTTACTTTATTCATTTTTATATAATTTGTTATATGTATTCTTATATTCCTATCTCACTTTACAACGTTTGTATCTTATTTATTTAGCTCTGAAGAAGCCTATAATGTGGGGTAACTCTAAGTTGGCTCCATTATAACAGCAGCTCCAAGACAGATGTATCTTTAGATTGTATATATACACTTTACTTGTGTTTATTCTATTTATATTATCATATTATTCTCACTCACATTTATTGTTACAACCACAAATGAATGTTAATGAATGGAAATTAGATATGTCCATTGGAGACGCTCCCACTCCTCTTGTACTACCACTCTGTGTCTCCCCATCCGAATTCTTGTTCTACCTTCAGGACCTCGGTGAGAAACATATTTATTTCTATTTTTTCTCCTTCATACCTTTATCTACCCATCTACCTACATGTATTTATCTACTTGATTTATCATTACACTACACTTACTTCTCATTTTCTTCCTCACTCTTGGCTTCTTTTAAGGACTTTTGTTTAATAAGTGTATTTACTTCTGCATATTATTATTTCATTATTCTTTACTGAAATAATACATCTGCAATTCTTCCAATCTTTACTATACTCTTTTTTCCCTCTTTTATATTGATTTCTTTTTTTTTTTGTTCAACATCTTTTCTACAATTTTTTAGGTACATTCTCATAGTTTCATCATATCTTACAATGTCTGTGTCCAATGAAGTCCAGCAAAGTGGGGCGAAACGTTGATTACTAATAAATAGTTTTTTTTCTTCTATTTATGTACCTTTTTTATCCACCACACATAACATCTTCCTTAAATCACTTATGATAGATAGTATGTGTGATGTGGATTTTGAAGCTGTCTCATTAAAAATTGGTCTAAATAAAATTTATATTTTCTATGTGTAGTCAATATTTAACCACACAATAGAAACTTATAAAGATTTTTACGTAAGGCTTGAAAAATCATTTGGCACTGTTATAAGTAATATTCTTATTGAGGTTGATTTTAATATACCAACTTTTCAAAGTATAAATATTAGGATTGATTCAAGAATTTATGAACTAAATCGTTTTCCTAAGTCTGTAAACCATTTGTTCAATAGTCAATAAAATCAATTGAACCTCGCGCCATTGCTCCAGCACATTTCAAATTATAGTCTAAATTATAAACAATTTAACTATAGTAAAATATACATACACAAAAACCCAACATGGTGGTCCACAATTATAATCTATTAAACTGAAAAAAAATCACTCTATACATGCATACAATAAAATTAATAAATACTGAGGCTAAAAGTAATAATTGTAAAAGGATACCAATAACAAGAAAAAGGATCAATGAATATAAAAAGTATTAAATATATAAATAATATTCAAGTAATAATATATACAGAAGTAATAAATATGTGTATTAAAAAGGAAAAAAATCAGTAATTGCCAAAACTTAATTAAAAATTATTTTGGAATTTTCTTTCAGCTGATAAAAATTTTTTTTTTAAAAACTATAATCATTATAAAAGTAAAGAATTTATTGGATGAAATTAAGTAGTTTTGTAGTTTCAAAACATTTTAAATCAGTTTATTCCTCAAGAAAGGCAGACTACTAAACTAAACAAATTTCCAAAAATGGAGAAGCATTTAATTTTTTATTGGTAACCACTGTTACACCAGAGGAAAGCTTTGAAAGTAATGGCAATCTTAATAAATCCAAAGCTGAGGGAATTTCAGAATCAATTATTAAGGAAAATCAAAATTTATTTATAATTTTCAGACTTTTCCAACAGTGTGAAAAAATCGATGGCATTATTCCTGTTTTAAGACAGGAGATGCTCCTGATATCATAAATTACAGACCAAATTTAAAACATGACATAAGACATGGAAATTAAACAAACATACTGGGTTAAAAATATCTAATTGACACAAAAAATCAATGAATTTTTTTTAATTCTTAAAAATAAATATAATGATATAAAGTGTGAGAAATAAAAATAATGAACTAATACAAAATTATTTCAATTACTTCCTCAACTATATAAAACCATGAAATTAATAGGCAAATAAACACCAAAAGGTACATAACTATAGCAAATAAAAACATTTAATAATAAATATTATAAAATATCCTCCATAAGTGGAAAGAACATGGTAACATGAAAGATAGGATACCATTTGGATGAAAAATACAATGCAAACAAATATGTATAATCACAATGTTTAAGAAGTTAAAAACCGAAATTACTTCATACCTTTATAAGTATAAAATGAAACTTTAAAAAAAAAACAATTATTTAATATATCTTGGCATTGAGGAAATCATTTTAAAAAGTGTATATAATTAAAATATTTGAAACAATAACAAAATTACTATTTTGAGTCTTCCTCCTCTATGCTCTCTTTGAATAGATTTCCTTTTCCAATAAGAATTTAAATAAATCTTGAAATTAGTTGTGTGGTTATACCTATGATTGATGGCCTAAGTGACATCAATTCTGCATCAGTAGGATGCTGTACTCCACCCATTTCAGTAGCTGAAAATTCTTTTCATAATGTAGTAGATAGCATTGTAGAACTGGGAGATGATTTTTTCAAGCAACACATCTTTATTTGCAATTTTTTTAATCTGAAAAGAAAATGAACTTTTTATTGTTCAAATAAATACATACTAACAACTTATAAAAACAGAACAGTGGGATGTAATAGTGAACACACAATGGTAACTTGAATACTGCTTTGTTGTTCAAATAAATCCCCTTTATATGGATTTGAACAATGCTTACCTAGGGGGTTAGAGAAATAAATATAATTAATGATAAAGGGAAGCAAAATTAAAAAAAAAAAAACTATAATGTTTAACATTATATATATTGTTTTTAAAATGGATTCAGACTTATAAAGCGTTAGCAGAGAAAATATTTTATGGAAAGGATTGCTTAGTTTAAAATTAACTGACTCTGACTTATTGTATTTGGTCAAATTTGTGGTAAGGTCTGAAGACAACTAGTTTGTTTTTTAATATTCCTCAATGATTCTAAAGTACTTCCACTTGGAAATTAGGTAAAAATTGATAAGAAACACTCATTCGGTTATTGTATTTTTTGGAAGTTTTATCTACTAGTGTATGTTTGGTACATTCATAGGTGTATCTTTTTAGTGATGTCTTGTCTATGTCTCCTATTTTTTGTGTGAACAGTTTGTCAGAAATGGTAGTTAGAGAGAAAATGTTTTGTGTCCGTATTTATGTGTACTCTTAAATAGTTAGGAGCTGTAATTCAGACAACATACTTGAAATTCCGGTGAATGAAGGATAGTTGCTCACTAACCTGATACATACATTTTGAATGACCTCTAAAATACAATTGATAGTTCATCTCTCCTAAAGAGAGTATCTGATACAAAATATAAATTATTTTTTTAAAACATTATAATGATCCATCAAGAATATTTTTTAAAAAAGAAGTAAACTCCAGTTTTTAACAAATCTTAATATAGAAAGAGATATAATAACATTTTTTAACATAATAAAGGGATACATTCATGAATTTTATTCTTAATCTTATTAAAAAATAATGGATTTAGACAATTAATGTAAACAAATATTGTTTTTTGGTTTAAAGTGCTGATAACTTGGATGATAAAAAATAAAACAATTAATATGAGAAAAATAAATCACAAAACATTTATTTTTGGTATCAGTTATATCAACAAGTATATTTTATACAAGTAATTGTTATAACATAACATATTCAATTAGCATCGTCAAAATAAAAAGGACAAAAATAATAAAAGAAGTACAAAAAGAAAAAGTAATAATAAATGATTGTGATATTACAAACATTTAAAATTTAAAAATCAATAACAATTAAAATAAAAAAAATTACGTAATTATAAACAGAACATTAAGAAAGGTCAAGATAAATGGACATAGTGTGAACACCCATATTTTAGGTTGTGCTGAGTTGATTGACTGACTCCATCCTGCTTTACAAACAATCACTTTCTTCATTTGGAGTGAACGCACTTGATGGAGTCATTTAGACAGGGCTGGTTTTTTAAATGTATCGCCTTAAACAATCAATATAAAATCAGTTCTTTGTCCTAATCTAACAATAAGTAACCATTAACTAATGTCATACAATGTCCCTTTCAGATTATTACAATAAATAACTTTATTAGGATTTTTAACAGGTACCCTTTTTTATATTGTGGAAAGGAAAAAGGGAATAAAATAAGATTTTTTTTCCATGGATAGATTATGCTTACTGTTGGACACCATTTCATAACTGTAACTTTTCATCTCACTTAATTTACTGTTTTAGAATACCCACTGTCAAAAATAGTAATTTTTACAAAAACTAGTTGTGTCATTTTCATTCTAACTATTATCCTTTTCTCCTAAATTACAGTTAGAGTTGCTAGGTTGGTGTTATCCCCCCTAGATTTCATTTTTTTTTGTTTACTCTCCATGAGATTTTTAAGGAGAGATTTTGGGATTTTTTTTTTTTTTTAAATTTAGTGCTAAATATGTTCTCACTATATTTTTCTTATTTGAAACATAAAATTAGAAAGAGTGGAAAACATTGGTTTGCAGACACACACCTTGAATTCTATTTATTAATTAATTTTATGTGCAGTGTAAACTTATAATATATTGATTTAGGGAAATTTGTCTTAACATTGTACAGTATAATATTTGTAACAATGTAAGGCATGAAAACACTGTATGATACAATATAGCTTTATATCTACATATACATAACCAACTTTCAGTAAGTCTGGATGTCATGCCATTTCTGCTAACAAATATCAGAAGCATTGTGTAGCCCCTTCCAAACTATGTGTTCCATTTATGTGTACTCTTAAATAGTCGGGAGCTGTAATTCAGACAACATACTTGAAATTCTGGTGAATGAAGGATAGTTGCTCATTAACCTGATACATACATTTTGAATGACCTCTAAAATACAATTGATATTGCATCTCTCCTAAAGAGAGTATCTGATACAAAATATAAATTATGTTTTTAAAACATTATAATGACCCATCAAGAATATTTTTTAAAAAAAGGAGTAAACTCCAGTTTTTAGCAAATCTTAATTAATTCTTTCCATTCCCAACACCAATCGACACACAATTTCACAACACAATCGAATCAGAAGAAAGATAGAGCATTTTTCATTTTTCTTCCTACTTTAATCGATTTAACTTTTTGTACGATGTGTACAAAGTCTCTGAAAAACAATTGTATTTATTCCTTCCAAAACTATCCAATTTTCATAAGTCATCTGTTGGGGCAAAAATTGTATGTAGGTATATATTTAAGTTACATTTAAATAATAAATGCAAATAATCACATTTTATTTTATATATAATCTTTCCACTTGAGACTATTATTTATTGTTTCAATAAATTAATTAGTGTCCAAATTAAGTCTCAAAACACTATTTATTATTCCTTTAAAAGTAAAACATTTTGGCCGATTCAGCAATCCTCAAGGACCAGCTTAAATATAAATTTAAACCTCACATACAATTATTTAAAAACTTTTTTGCTGGCTGTTGTGCACAAGTCATTAATTTCAATCAAATCAATATTTTTTAAATTTTAATTATAATATTTTTTATATTATTTTGATAAGGAAGTGGTAATAGTGTTAGATAATCTGTAATTATCTAGTCAACCTATCATCCAATTTGTTTACTGGATACTATAGGTAAGGTGTTTGAGAAAATACTTTTCCTTAGGCTATAAGAGTTCACTGAGGGTGTAAATGGCCTCTCATGGGCTAAATATGGATCTTGAAAAGAGTGATCCATGGTATATATGATTGGATTGGCAATGGATACTGTCTGTACAGCAATGGCAGGAATAAGGTGGAGGTGAGGTGCTCAGTGGTATGAAGCAATCATCACTCTAGATGTCAAAAATGCTATTAACACTCCAAAACAGACATGCATATTAAATGCTATAAGGACTATGGCTGAGCCAACCTATTCATGACAATCATCATGGACTACATTTGGATTATTGTTCTTTTTTTCCCTTCAGAAATTGACCCAATCAGATACAAAGAGTCATCCACTTCTGTAGAACGTCATGTACGGCAGAATTTATTGGTTGACAATGTCAGAGAGAGCTACATTTGAGATCTTGGCAGAAGATGTTTTTAACCACGCTGTTGCTGAAAACCGAGGTTGGCTCTCATTGGTGGGCCTGTAACTTCAGATCACATGACTGAGGCACTCCATTTTGACAGCAGGAAGCAAATCAAGACATTACTGTAACAGTAGGTAGGCATGAGATTCGTTCTCCGTCTAGGAGTCATTATTGAAACACGTCTCGGATTTAATTTTTACACGAAATATATCAGCGCCAAATCTGCTAAAGAAGCATTCATGTTTTCACGCCTTATGCTGAACATTGGAGGTCCCAGAGAGAGTAGCAGAAGCCTTCATGCAACTGTTGTCCCTTCCATTATGTTATATGGAGTTCCGATTTGGAAAGATGTGATGTTTGCGAAATCATACAGGAGACAGATGAAGTGTTCCCTAAGAAGCGGCGTGCGTAATAGCCTCCTTTCCAAATGCCTACTTTTTTAACTTCTTGTTGAACAAATAAGTGGATATTATGGACGATGTTCACGCGTTTTTCGAGATATGAAGGGGGGCGAATAACTTTAACACAGAGGCAACAGTCTTTTGAGCCTGCAAATTTCGATAGATGGAGTTACAGGTTAATGATGGTTCGTCGTACGGTCGACATGGTTAGGGGGAATTTTACGTAACCCAACTGTTGACCAGACTCGGATGCTTTAGGCCTACCAGTACCGCTTTAGATTTGACAACACCTCAGAATGCCTTGCGATCGAAGAAAAAGAAGGGCATGTGTTTTTTGCTTGCATACGCTTCGTAGAGGAAAGAAGCGAATCGGGGAGATTGTGTGGAGTAAATACCATACCAGAAAACTTGGTATATGGTTCGCCATATGGCTACGCTCGGTGAAGATTGGGCAGTAGTGAAGAAGTTCGTCACAGTTGTCTTTCAGAGGTTGAGAACGGAATAGAGGGCAACATAAAATGACAAGCATGGAAGAAACAAGAAGCGATAAATTACCATGAGAACCATGCAAAGATAACCATGAGGCGGCGCTCAGCCATTTCCCTCTAGGGAGTAATGCCAGACGGCGGTCCCGTGGAGAGGAAAGAATATAGTGTGTAAAATTCTCACAAACGGATATATATTATATGTCTATATTTATAAAAAGGTATGGATCTAAAGTTTGTCCACAATAAACTTTTAAATTACAGGACCAATTTACACGCTGTTTCTTCAAAATATTCCATATCGCCATGGGAAGATTTAAAGCTACTGAAATCTCCGATTTCTATTGTAAAAAAAAACGTTATGAGTAAAACTAATCATTTTTGGCAAGTAGCTCAGAAAGATAAAAGTCTTTTAATGGTCACTACATACCAATCGATTTGGTTTTCTGTTATGAGTAAGAAAAAATATTTCTTATTCAATTAAATTATTTTATATGTACACAAAATTACAAAAACCCGAAGAAGCTTCATGTAAAGTAGGCCAACAATTTTTTGTTTTTAATAATGTTAATTGAATTGTGATTATATTCCCAGCTAAACAAAAAAAATATTGAATTCTGACTATTATTATTATTATTATATTATTTAACCCACATTAAAAAAAAAAACGTAGAATTCAGACAGGTTCTCTTTGAATTTTGATTATATTTTTCTATTACTTGAAAGCTATACGTCGTCGTACATTCTAAACGATCAGTTGAATGATATTGATTCTATATGATAATGATAAAAAATGATTTTTATTTATTTCAATGAACTTAAAATTGAATACAAAATTTATTACAATTTAACCTACATATGCAAGAAAAAATCAACCAATACTTTTTTTTAATATACGTTTTGTCCATAATTGTTCAAGAACTTTTATTTCTCAACAAATACCCAGGACACAGCATTCCTATATAGTACTACTATATCTAACTATTAGATATAGTTGAAAAGCCTTGGGCTAAATTGTAAAATGAAAACATTGATCGATGTAGCTTAAAAAACATAATGAAAACAAATCTATTTGGTTCCTTATCGTTGGTTCAATTTATTTAGCCAAATTATAATAATGGTGTATGTTTAAATTTAACTAAATACAACAATTGATATCAAACTGTAAATTCTGTTAATTCAATTGATTTGCATTATCAAATCTAACAATTGCGATGCATTGTGGGGATTGCTAGTATATAAATAAACATACGTATTAAATTTAATCGTTGAACAGTTTTTCCTTTATGTTCTTTATTTTGTAGTTTCGTTTTTCAAAGAATCTTTAACGTTGTTTCCATTGTAATAGAAATCACCATACATTTTTGTTTCTCTTCTTATTTCCCCTTTAATAAAAATTAAAAATTTATATTCAACAAATAGCACACATCTTAAAAGCAATAAATAAAAAAGTAAATAGTATTTGATTTTTTAAATCTACCCTCGACAAACCGGTCATACTAAATTACTAAACTCTCTTTAAAAACTAAACCTAAACAAAGAAGAAAAAAAAAATTCGTTTTTGAGAGCGATTGTTATACTTTTTAAGCCTTAGTATTATTAAGTTTAAAATGAAGTTCTTACTTAATAAATCAACTGTTTGCACGCATGCTCATAGACTATAATTATATCAGACCGTTTTCTCTTTATCCCATTTAACAGTTTTATCCTGTTTCGACCACTTGTAAAATAATAGAAAATAAGGGAAAAATCTTCAACGGAGCAGTATTGAATTGCTAAAGAGTTTGAGAAGGCTGTCGTGGAGGTCGGATATTAATAAAACGAGGGATCCTTCTGCTAACTGCAATATTAAAATGATTGCTCCTCACTAAATAACCCTGTCTCGGGCCCCATACCCTGTTTGAATTATGAAGCGGGCAAATATAGAGGAGAGGGGGGGGGGGACAAATATTTACCCGCCTCCAGTTTGCTCACTCGAAATTAAAAGCACACAGGGAAATAGAGCAGTTTTGCCAGCAACGAACGTGTTACCGCTCCATAACGTATTAACAACATATTACCAAATATGTTTTCACGAGCTTAAATCTCGTAATCAAACCTTTCTTTTAACACACACCATCACGCGGGCACGCATTTATAAATGCACGCGTACAAAATACGTATAAGTAAGTACTTACAACTTTATATACATGTATATAAGTTAATGTAGGATGACACCGGATATCGGTCATAATACCTATCCCCCTATGTAACCATTGCCTAAAACTATATATATATAGGATTACCACTGAGAATAAAGCAGTATATACTGAGACCTAGCGTACGTCATTTCACAACCAGTTTTTCTTTTTTTTTTTTAGTTATTTCACTAGACCTATGATGCCGAAAGCCGGGACTTTTGGGTACGTAAAAAGTTATTTTTGGGCTCCCTCATTTTTTTTTTTTTTTTACTTTTTTCTTCTTTCTGTCATAAGTAATGACCCTGAGTTGCGGTCTTGACTGTGGACAACCAGGGAAATGTAATCCCGGCAGCAACCGCGGATCAGACAGTGACTCAGCAAGAATCCGTAGCTCAACAAATGGCCGAAGACCCGCTAGTACATGTAGAAATGCCAGATCTTTCTACACTCACAATCCCTGAAGCTCACGCGAATATTCTGTATTGGATTAAGATCCGAACAGCGACCACACAGGATCTTATGATGGCCATATTGGATCTGCGACTTACTAGAGAGGGTGGGAGCTAGGATAAGAACCAGCGGGAAGAAGTGACGTAATAGGATAGAGGGAAAAAATTTTTCTTGCGTTAAGTTTCAGGGGAACGGTAAAGCCCGGATAGGGGCTGTAAACTGGGTAAGGGATTGGCGGGAAAAGATTATGTCCGAGTATAACGATATTTTCTTTAAAGAGGGAGAAATGCTGGGAGCAACGGGGGAAACCGTACATGAAATTCCGTTGGAAGTTAAGTGAAGGAACGTCGGTACCCTCAGGCGTTTCGGCAGCAAATCCGCGAGGAACTAGAAAATCTTGAAAAACAGGCCATAATAGTCAATAGTACTTCCCTATTCAATAGTCCCTTGTGGGCAGTTAGGAAAAATGTAGCACCAGGGGATCACACTGAAAAGTATAAAGTCGTCATAGATCATACAAAGTTGAATGAGAACACCGTAGACGAACGATATCCGATCCCTAGGTTCAAGGACATCTTGTATAGGTTAGGCGTTGCGACGATTTTCATTACGCTCGATCTAAAGGCGGGTTATCATCAGATACGGATGCACCCGAGGGACCAATATAAAACGTCGTTCACAATTTGAGCGTAGACACTACCAATTCATTCGGATGACGTTAAACAATGCCCCTATAACATTTCAGCGTCACATGGACGAATTCTTGAGAGGAGTGGATGAGTCAATGTGTCAAGTTTACATGGATGATCTCCTAGTTTTCAGCAAGACGGGACAGGAACAAACAGAACACTTGCGGGTTATTTTCTATGGAGTATGGCAATTCGGGCTCAAGTTGTCTCCAGAGAAATCTACGTTGGAACAAGAAGAAATAAATTTCTTACGGCACTCTATTTCACGGGATGGGGTTAAACCGGACGCGCACAAATTAAAGACACTTAGGAAGATGTTAGTGCCGAGGGATGTGAAGGAAATATGAAGCCTTTTGGGAGCCCTTAATTAGTACCGGCGTTTTGTACCTGAAATGGCGGATCATTTGGTGCATCTTAATAATTTGTTGAAAAAGGGTAGCAAAATAGTTATTACCTCGACTATCGAGAATAATGTGGAGGAATTGCAGAAGGAACCGGTCCTCACGTTCCCGACTTCCAAAAACCCTTCACGATTACTACAGACGCGAACGAATACGCCTTGAGAGGCGTGTTATCTCAGGATAGCGGAGGAGGGAAGCGTCCGGTTTCGTATGGCAGTAGACGGTTAACGGAGGCGGAGATACGATACAGAGCCCTTGAAAAAGAATTGTTGGGAATAGTGTGGGCTGTAGACCATTTCCGATGATATGTTTTTGGAAGGCGATTCCGGGTAACATGGATAAGGGGTTGGAACTGGATGAAGCGATGATCAGGGCGGTAGCGGCATACAACTATTCCATCCACGCAGTCACCGGGTTCTCCCCTTTTGAGATCCTTTTTTGGGCTTCAGGGAGGTCGCAGGAATTTCAGGGAGACGACTACTACAGGAGAAGATGCGGAAATGCGGAAATTATGGGGGAAGGTGAGAGGGCGCATTGAGAAAGAGAAGTGTAGGCGGGTGCGCGTCAGAATCTGAATTTGCGGGACGTAATGGGGGACCTCAAGCTTGGGACCATAGTGTATCGGAAAGTAGGGAGCAATAGAGGTAAGGAGCGACTACGCTATTAGGTTCCATTTAGGGTGATCGTCATGATTTCACTAAACCTCACGTAACTTATATACATATATTTAAGGATCTAAAAACAAGAAAAAAAATCCTCCATGTAGGAAAGTCTGCTAATCCTTCGTTTTTTTGATACTTATCTTGATGAATTATTTAGGTTATTAAATAAATCAATGTGTTTTTCAATTACATTACTAATGAAATGTACAAATTAACATATAAATTAAATGTAGTTCAAAGTGGTCAACTTGAAGATCAACAACCTTAGTTCTACAGTAGCAGCGGCCCAACGGCGCTGAATAGGTGTCTTCTTGTCAAGCTCTCCAAATTTTACACCATTAGATTTTTTTGTTTGGAGCAGCTTAAGATTTTAAGTTATGTTTACACAGCAGGCCACATCTGTTGACAGAGGGCCACGAGAGCTGATAGAATGTATACATAAAGGATTAAAAGGAGAAATGCAATAAATACAAGGCCATCATCCGCTCGACTTTGATCTATGGTGTACCGCTCCCTCGACGCAACTTTAAGACTACGCTGAAACAACTCCTTCGGTAAATAGTTTAGATTAGATTTTTATTCAGGGCGATCAACATCTTGGTTACTACGCCCTTGCCTTCGGTAAATAGTAACAGGAACTTCACTCAAGAGGGCCAGGAACAGTGCTATACGTGATGAGTTACAGCTCCCCTCTTTACCGGAGTTCATAGGCTGTAGGCACATCAAGTTCCTTTATGGGCTGAATTTCTGTACCAACACGTTCTTCAGAGAAGTCGCTCCTCCGCCGAGACCTGGGAGGTGGTAGAGCACTGTCCTCTTGGTCGACGTTCTTGCCGAAGGAGGGGCTTCGAGCTCTGCAGCCTGAAGTCATTTGAATGTCGTGGACTAAGAAATAAGTCGAGGACAGGGAGAGCTTATCACATTTATCTGGGCAACACAGTAATTTGGGAAAGATTAAGCTATGCTGGAGACTAGACACCCTACAAGACGAAGAACAGCAATAGGTCTCCCTCGCCTACCACAAGAGAAAAACTATTCATCGTTGTCTGAGCGAGACTTAGCAGGACCGCAAGCTCCACTACGTTCGATGGTGAATGAAGAACACGGAAATTATGATTAGAGAGCATAATGTGATAACGATTGTAAGTATGCAGGAACCGAAGAAGACGCGAACAGTGCATGTCGAACAATTTTTGTTACCTTTGTATTGGTAGTTCTTCATTTTTTGTTTTTAATTTTGTTGATGACGTAGTTTATATTTATTGAATAGAATTAATAATCAAAAAAGATTTATTTTTATTTTTAGTATTTTACACTTATTTAGTTTTTGTTTTTGGAGATTATGAGGAATTGTTCGTAAACTGGCAGGGGAGAATTATGTTCACAAAGCGGATGATATCAGCTGACAGAGGGCCATGTCAACTGACAGAATACTATATCAGCTGATCGAAGCTATATATGAAGGATTAAAGGGAGAAATTAAATAGTATTTAATTCTTTTTTGTAACAACAGGTTGTACTCATGCGTCTCATTTTTCGTCCCACTTTCATTTTTTTTTAAATTTTATTTATTTATTTTTTTTTTATAACTTTTATCTCGGCAAATAATACGTCGATATTTTTGATACAACGACGTACCGGTTATAGTAACAATTATTTTCGGGCCCGTGATTATGATATCCTAACCAATTTATTATCATTAATATATATATATAGCAACTACGGTCATAACGACTAATAGTCAAATAAAACAATCATAATCCAAAAAAAAGAAACTTATTAGTGTTTGGAAGCAGTTATTGATTTTAAAACATTCCTATTTCACATTTACTTGATGTGTATAGTGATTGATTATAATAATGATTGGTTATAAACAATATCCAGTATATGTATTAAAAGTTTCAGTTATAAAGACAATATTACAAAATTTTGATGGGATGGCCATTTTTTCGAATATAAAGAAATCTTTTGATGAAAAGCAAAAGAAATGCGTATATTTTATAAATAATATGGTTTTCAAATAATGTGTTTACTTGATGAGGCTAGAATCATTTTAACGGCCAGACCACTGTTTCTTCAGAGATGGCAGGTGCAATATTTGATGTGCTAAAGAAGCTTTACATCGAGGAAATTCATCCCGACTCTTATCTTATTTAAATAGAATATAAAGAAGAAGACATTTTAATAGAGGAAAATGTACCAAATATGTGAGATGATATTCTGATTCTAAGTTTTATTGTTAAATTTTTAATATTTATTTATTGCTATTTACAACTGTACATTTTAATACATTTAGTAAATCTGATCTAAGTTAAATTGGAGTGTTACAGGCATGTAGAGAAACTACCCATTGGTAGCACTCTAATGACATTTTACATTACAACTGGTCTCTTGGCCATCTTCTTTTTAGGCGCCTCAGAGGATTGTCAGGAATGGAAGAGGATGCAAGATTAGAAACTATGGGGTTTGAGAGTTTATAATGGAAGGAGTGATATCTGGTTTGGGTTAGATCGGTTACATAGGGAACAGTAAGGTCTTTATGTATGATTTTATTTGTGACAAAGTAAGGAGCATTGAGGATTTTGGATTGTAAGGATTGAATACGAGAGGAATTCGAAGGTTTAGTGGAGCCCCAAAGCTCAACTCCATATGTCCAGATTGGCCTTATTACAGTCATGTAGATCAGTCTTTTGTAATGTGTTGGAAGTTTAGACCGTTTGTCTAGTAAGTGCTGTAATAGTCGAAATCGATGTGCAGTTTCCTGTCTTTTCAGTTTGGTGTGAGGATTCCAGGTTAATCGCTTGTCCAAATGTAGTCCAAGGTAGCGGATCTGTTCGATAGGGGTAAGAGTAACATCGTTAAATGAAACTGTAGGGCAGTCAGTAGGTTTACGAAGAAGGGTAAAGGTGATTTGATGGGATTTGTTGGAATTTATCTTAATCCTCCAATTACGACACCAATCTTCGAGGGCTGTGATATGAGATTATCAGATGAGAGATGAGATCATCGGCATACGTGGTGAGGATAGTGTTAGGATTGGTTGGAATGTCAGCCGTATAGACGGTGTTGTTAAAAAATGAATAATTATTTGACAAGATGAAATTGCACGTTAACCACTATTTCTCGTTTTGAGATGACTATTAATCAGAGTTTGCGATATGAGTTTCTTTGATGACATAAAATTTATAAAAACCATATGCAAACTTATATTGTATATTAAATTAAATATTGGACCCTAAATTAGCTAAATTTGCAAACACTAAAAGATCTGTACATAATTAAATAATAAAAAGTTTCAATCAAGCAATAGAAGTGAGTGTATGAAATTTTAAGTGCACCTTTTTGTTCCGATGCTCCCCGTGGGGCGTCACAAAAAGCGAAAATACACAGTTTTTACACTAAGTTCTAAATTGTTCTGAAGGAAAACATTATTTTAGAAAAGTATTTAATGAAACGTAAAATTTCTTTTAAATGAGCCTGCTTTCATTCTACGACACTAAATACCACAAATAAAGTAAAAGTAAAAAAGCAAATTTAAAAAAAAATACATATTGCATTTTTATTATCTGAGAGTCATATCAAATAGATATGAAGCAAAAATCTGACTAGTGATCATTTTGTGCAAAATGCTCCTTTGTTTCATTAAAAACAAATTTATGGTGTGAGTTTGTTATACACCATGCTTCCATACTAATCAATAGCATTATGAAATATGAACTATATAGAACATATTTTCCTTGCCCCAAGGTCTTCAAATAATAATAATTCAGTACAAATGTAATTAAAAAATGATAGTTTGCTGTTCTTATTTTTAATTTATCTTCTAATAATTAGTGTTCTAAAATGAATGTTGATTAATTTGGAATTAATTTTAATTCGCTATTTTTTTTTTGTTTTTAGGAAGAAAAAAGGTTTCCTTCAAGAACTTCAAGAAGAAAAAACATGTTTTTGCAAATGGCGCTCTCGGCGCATTGGGTCGAAATAATGTCTGAAGGGAATTTGACTTAAAACTGCATTTCCTATCAAAATTCCTAAAGAAAATTTCCCAACCTTTGAAAAAATCTTGATTTTTATTAGAAATACCCCGGTAGGTTACTAAGCCGGTGAAAAGCCTTAAGTAACTTCAGGTTATTCCCTTGCACTTCCCAGAATTTCATTCTGATCCTATAATTATAATAATACTATCATATAATTTAGATGGGACAGGAGAGATTATCTGTTTTGTCTGTCTTAAGTATCTTTTTATTCCTTCAATTTCTTCCTATTTACATCTTATGCGTTAGATAGTTATAGTTCATCCTCATATGGGCCTAGTTGTGTGTGTCTAAATATCAAAATATAGGTGGTGTGACTGTTTTAGAGGATCGAACTTGACTTGACCTTGAAGTTTTGATATCTTCAAAAATATTGATACTATCGTCGTCAATTTTTTTTTTTTTTTAATGTTTCAAACACTTTTCTCTATAACTATTCGTTTTATCTGTAAAAAAATCAAATATGGGATGCCATGTAAGATTTTTATGTATATATATTTCTGCTTGTAATTTTATTTATATGTTAAAGAAAATAAAATGTACTGGGCTAAGGGAGAATATAATATTTTCAGAGAAAAATAGAAAATAATGAAAAAAAATGAAGAATAAAAAAAAAATAAAACAACAGAAAAAGAATAAAAAAAAATAAAACAACAGAAAAAGAATAAAAAAAATAAATAAAACAACAGAAAAAGAATTAAAAAAAAAATCATATATTACTAACAGGAAATTGTTTTACTAGTGATAGTATGCTGTTTATCTAAAAACCCAATGCAGTAAGCAATGAGCAACTTTTTGAACAAAGTGTTTCTATTCAGAAAAGTTGATAGAAATATTTTTTCGATACCTATTATTTCTTTTGACTTACAAGACCGATTTACTTGCTCCTTTTTAATTATCTTCCTCTGAAATCAAAATGCAAAAAAGTAAGCTATAGTTCAGTTTTCTAAACAATAGAAGAGTCCGAAATTTACAATAAACATTGTTACACCATCAACTATTTTCCCTATTTTTGTTTGACAATTACGATAAATGTCAAAACGCTTTACACTGCATTACTAGGTTAAATCATTCAAAAGAAATTTAAAAAAAAAAAGTATATTCAGAAAAAACTGAAAATTTCTTAAACTCTTTTTATGAAAAAAATTAGTTAATGAACTACTTTATAAAATTTTCACCCAACTTCTTTTATATCTTAAATTAGGCTAATGTGTGGTTAATGTTGTGCTATTTCTTTATAACTTCATATCTTATATCTTTATACCTTCTTTGTGCTTTATAATGTACTATAACTTTACACCTGTTTTGTGCTTTATACCTGTTATCCTATATTTATATCGTTTTATTAGTTATTTATTGTATTCGATGTGTACTTTGTTATTATACTAAGACTTTTATCTTGCTTTTATAATAAATAAATAAGCCACAAAATAAAAATATCGGAATCTCTCTATGTCTTCTGAAAGTTATGTAACCGGTCTTAATAGTTTTAGGAAATATTCTCGTTTTAAAACAAATAAATATATGTTTAACCCTAAAACGGCAGAACTGACATTAAATAATACAAAAAATGTTTACTATTTAATTATTATTAATTTGACGTGATAAAAGGCAGAATTGCGTTATATTTACAAGTTACTGAATAATTTGAACGAAATTAGTGAAGATTATTTCATCATAATTTATTTATTATATTTTCAGAATTTTGGAAGTAAAAGAGAAGAGAGGGTAGATTATTTAGACTAAATAGCCCTAGGAGAGTGGGGAGGGAGAAAAGTGATGGATGAGGGAGCGGCTATCAGAGGGGCACATGCTCCTATCTGCCATCCCCTCATTACAACATATTGACCCGTCCAAGGGGGGCTAGCTCTAATCTTACATGCGCACATCTACCATCTTCCCCCCTTGGGTACTCATCTCTGTTTCCTCCAGCCAAGGAGACTTAGCTCACCTTCAATGTATCCAGCCCTCATACTGATGGGAGAGAATTTTAATCTCAGTATCCCCCTAGGTCTCAACCTTTTGACTTTCACTTACCAATATACGGAATATACAGCAAAGGAAAGTATTGGCGATCGTGCAAAATTTCGAATTCGAGTATTCGACAGGAATGCACGTTTTTGAGCTCTACAGAGTACAAATAGCCAATTCTCCAAAATGGTCTGGTGTGTGTATAGTCTAACTCAAAAACGAAACGTCATACGAAGCAGAAATTAGATATTAATGTGTGGGCTTGGGATGCCACAAGTATTTTTTAGAATTAACTCACCGGAAATACAAATTAATATAATATATAATAATAAATAATTTTACACATAATTATTATTTGCACAAAACTAGCTCAAATGATTTTGCTTGAACTCGGTTCATCTGTGTACAGTCACGTGATTTTTAATTTAATTTAATTTAAGGTTTTATCGTCATTGAAATAGTTTAACAGGGCTTGAATGCCGGATTTTCAAAAACATTTCCTCTAAAGTAACTTTAATTTCGGTTCTTTGAAATAAATAAGAAGATCTCATTGTTAAAAATAATAAACAATGGATAAGTACAAAATAGAGAATTTGATGCATAACTAAAGGAAAACTAGCGACCGGAGTTCGAATCAGAAAACGCCGAGACCGGCCGATCTCTCTCGATCACATTCGTATCAGAATCGTTGTGTTATACTGTTGTATTATTGGCAAGATCAAACTTGATATTCGTTATTCCCCCTCAAGAAACTCTTAATTTTTTTTTTTTATACCAACACAAAAATGAAAGTTTTTCATTAAAAAAAGGTAAAATTTCTTTATTTTATTTAGGACTTAAAACCCGATTTTTAAGTACCTTTAGTGTATTTTATTTGGAATAACTATTTCTCATTACTGGTATTAGTATAATGGTATAATAATGGATATATTTAAAATAAGAAAGAATTTGATAATCAATAATTATCATATTTCCATAGCTGTTATGACAATGGTCAGATTTTCACTTATTTAAAAATGAAACACCTTTTCATCTTAAATAATAAAGAAATAACTACTTTAAAATATACAATACTAATTTTATTTCAAAATAGGGAGATACGAGAAAGTTGTGCTAAAGTACTAACCATTGCCGATGTTTAATAAAGACAGCTCCATGTTGTCGATGTTTAAAATAGCATACTACAATACTAACCTCTTATGACAACTTAATTTACATGTTTTAGACATTACAGCAAGAATAAATGTAATATAATTTTTTTTGTTACATTGTATTCCGGAAGGAACATTGTACTATATTCTGTATAGGACGGGCAGTCCCATCGTTTAAAAGTGAAAAAATGAATTTATTTTCATAAACTAGACTATTTCCTGAAAATATTAAGACGGAGCCCACAGCTTTATGGCCACTGGAAGTAATTAAAATATTTTTGAACTTCGAACTATGTTTCACCAAATAACTGTTTTTAAGATTATCATGCAAAATAACATGACTTCAGTTCAGTCAATATAATTTTACTGTTTCAATAAAATTGTATTTATAAAAAAGTTTATTTTATTTTTATTACAATTTTATAAATTAATTTCATTCTAAAAGTCATAAAACAAAGCCTTAAAAATATTATCTTTCAGATATATACATTTTTTTCCTGAAAAAAGCCTAAGATAAAAGTTTAATGTTTATGTGAAAAGTTGCAAATAAAATGATAGTATCAATACTTTTTGATTATATCAGAACTTGAAGTTAGCAAGTTAGATCCTCAGATATCTAAGAAGTATTGGTTAATTGAAAGACTTAACAAAACACAAAGTTTAGAGACAAAAAATTATCTTAAAAGGGATGCAAGCCGTCAAATTATCCGTTATAATAAAAAACTCATTGCCACTGTTAACTTGATTTTTTTTTTCTAACAGCTTTATTTGAGATTTTTTAATTGAATCCTTGATGAAAACAAAAGTTTTTATTTATAACTCTAATACCTTTTTCTTTAATCCTTCTTTTAATTTAGTCTTTAGATTCAACTTTAACATTAAAATAACTTAATGATACAACATATGAAAGTACTATGGCTCAAAATTTTTTTAGATCATTACAAAAACCTGTTTCTTTATTAATTTTTAAAGCAAATATTTTCTCATGTTTAATTATAACATTTACCGTTATATTACGAATATTTAAACATATTACTTACTGAAAATGATAGAATAAATTATGAAATAAGCTCTCATGAAGGGTCGTAATTGTTAGGGCAATTAAAAAAATTCAAAATCATGAAAAATTAGTAATAAAAAAAATCATAATAAAATACATCATAGTAAAATATTGAAGTCTGAAACGTGAAAAAAAAAATCAGTGAAAACATTTAAATTATTTTTATTCCGTTTAACTTAATTAGGAGAATTAATTGGTACTTTAAAAATTTTTACAAGCTGATAATTTAATTAAATTAATGAAAGCAGATTATATATATTATTTAAATTAATAATGCTTGGGGTTAAATAATACTTGAGAATGTACATTACAACGTTATTTTAACATAGTAAATTATAGTAATGAAGAAGTTTAGCGAGGATGAAACGACAAATTCATGTAATTTACAATAGCCACTTATCTATCGTTGTTTTTCACCGAAAATTTTTTTTTTTTTTTTCAATGCTGGCTGCACTTCGGAACTTGACTTCGATTTGACATTTTAACAAGTCAATTTCTTTAGATGAATCAGGTGATTTAAATAAGAGATGTAACTTCAAGTTTCTCTATATGAAAGCCTTGTCATCAAAGCCATTTTTCTAATTATTTTTAATATGGGAAAATAAAAATAAATTTTATCTTGGAAATTACATCTATTTAGTCTTCTGATATGGGTTTTATTGTTGTTAATTTAAATTATTTAACATAAAAATACAACTAATACTTTCCACGTTATAAATTATCATAGTGCTAGAACTAATAGGATTTGAATGACAAATTTTAATAATTTTTTTATTTATTTATTGATATTTACAACTGTATAAAAAAATACAAGTAAATTTGACCATAATGACATAATGATATGATACAGGATGTAGAGAAACTACCCAGTAGTAGAACTCTAAAAACAGTTTA